>NC_081344.1:43633477-43638512 GCF_029784015.1 Lycium ferocissimum | reverse complement strand
TCGGTTGGGTTCGGATGTTTGCTATCTTTGTGGACGACCGAACACGGGATGAGGAGTGCCCAGATGGGGGTTGGTCCCCGGTATGGTTCGGCCTACGGGGTGCTGTGGCTAGCTCATCTGCAGTGCGCCCTCCGGGCGAGGTTTCGAGGCCCCCGGCGGGCGAGGGTAGGGGGGAGGAGTGGAAGCATCCAACTCGAGCGGTCCTCGGCAGGCGTGTATGCATTCGTCTGGTAGACAGGCCGTGAGACATCTCCCCGATGTTGTTACAATTATATAATCGGGGCTTCCTCCCCATGATGTTTATGCACTGATTGACCTAGGTTCCACTTTATCATATGTTACACCCTTTGTTGCCAGCAAGTTTGGGACAGAGCCTGAGTTGATTAAACCTTTTGAGGTGTCTGCGCCAGTTGGTGATATGGTTATAGCTAGGTGAGTATACCGAGACTGTGTTGTTATAGTTTGTGACCGCCATACCATAGCAGATCTAATTGAGTTTGATATGGTTGATTTTGACGTTATCATGGGCATGGACTGGTTAGCTTCTTGTTATGCCTAATGTGTTATATCCCGTACTTTGTACATTGAGATATTCCGAGCTAATTGCGGAAAGTTAAGGACAAGACTATTTTCCGACTTTGTTTTAAGACATAAATTGCTTGTGAATTTTGTTGGATGGAAACATTAAGAAAAATTTGGGGCCAAAAGTTAAATATGGAAAGTTGGTATTTCATGAAAATGACCATAAATGGCCGTGTGATGTGGGTCTCCCCCCCCCCCTCCCCCCTTGGTTGGCCAAAATTGATTAGTTCAAGCTATGAAGGGTGCATGTGATTACTTTATATTTGTAGCGGCTAGAAGTGAAAAATAATATTTAAAGAAAGGGCCAAGTTGTGTCTGGTATGTGGGCCATAGGCCACATGGATGGTTCATATATGTAATTAAAGGATGACTAATGAATCATTTTCATCATCTCCACACTTTAGAAAATTCGAAGCATGGAGAGAAAAAAATGGAGCATTCGGCCATGGCTTGGCCGAATATGGCCCATAATTTTTGATCGAGAAAAAATTATTTTCTTCTAGTCTCTCTACTAATTGGAAGGTCCTCACACGCGGGGTAGGTGTGGGAGCAAGTAGATCATTCGTTGTTGCCATGTACAAAGCCTAGCCGAGAGATGAAGTGGGGTGAAGAAGGTAAGGTTCAATCTTTATTTTCATATGTTATGTATGATTTGTGTATGTTGTGGAGTGTGAAAACGAATGAAATTCATGAAATTATGGTGTGGAAGTTGTAGCCGTTTATATGTTGCTTTGGTGTAGGCATGATGAACTAATCTTATTTAGCATGTTTGGATTGTTGTGTTGCGGATTCTATGATGCAAATGAAAGTTTAATGGTTCAAATTGAAGTTACAATCATATGTGGGCTGTTTTGAAAGCTAATGCGAATTAAATGTAGTTTCTTGTATTTATGAAGATGATGTTGCTAAAGTGTGGATTGTTGGGGTAGTTGATGAATTTGAAAGAAAGAAATGTGTTGTTGTTGTTCCTATTGGAATTGGAAAGTTTCGGGTAAGGTAGTATAATGGTTGAGTTATTTTGAATGTTGTGCGGATTGTTGGAAGCATTCTTGAATCTTGTTTGAATGATCTCGGATTAGTATTTGAATATGTGAGCGTCGATGTTGACTTGAATGTATGTAGTTGAATTGAATACAAATGGAATGTCGTCGAATTATGTGGAAGAAGGTACTAATGTTAGAATGCGTTTTGAATTAATTATTGATGTTGTTTATATGGTTGTTTGTATTGTTGTTGAAGATTTGACCGAGTTGAATTCTCGGGGTTGTTGAATTTATAGGGAAAATGCTGCCCAAATTTCTGTAGATAAAATGATGGCTTGGAATTGAATCCTTCAGTGCTTATAGCTAATGTTGATATCAAATGACGTTGTTGTAGATCTTGAGAAGCGGAGGCGTAAGGTCGGATTAGCTTAGGAAGCGGACGAGGTATGTAAAGCTTACTCTTTCCTTCTTTGGCATGCCTTAGATATGATTAAGCTATGATAATTTATGAGTCTCGGGGCAATTCCATTCCTATGATCCGAGCATATACGCAGTCTTATTCATTTCTTGATATCCGCATTCTTAATATAGTTGAGCCATGGTCCTTATGTTTTTGTATGATTGGATTTTAAAGGTTGCACAAAAGCTTTGTTCTTAAAGGATCCGATGCTTAAAAATGTCCGTAACTTTCATAGACAGAACCGGATTGCTTTGATATGCGCGCAAATGATTCTATAACGAATAATGCCTTTAACTTTCATGGGCGGGCCCGGATTGGTTTGATGCATATCCGTGGTCCCCGAGATTTTTCTTTGTATAGTCATAACGACTCTTTTTTTGAAAGAACTTGACATGATTGCCGTTTTAACTCTCGAGCGTCGACTACTTACTTATTCATTGAGTCTGTAATGATGATTTATATGCATATGGTTTCTCACTACTCCGCTCGTGCAAAGCTCAATATGTCTTTCACCGAGTCCCGAGCCGGGTACGTATTCGTGCACAGTTTCATTGCATTGTTCACCGAGTCCCTCACCAGAAGGCTGGGTACGGTATATATATGATGATATGATGTGATGATATGATGATGTGATGATATGGGGATGGCGGCCAGGATGGCATATGATGATTCTATTCACCGAGTCCTTCACTGAGGGCGGTGTACGTATATATATATATATGATGACATGATGCGTATGATGACATGATGATATGATGATTACTTCACCGAGCCCTCGCTAGGGCGGCCGGCACGTATATATATGTATATGTATATGATGATTTTACTTACCGCGTCCCTCACTAGAGGGCCGGGGCACGTTATATCTATGCATATGTACAAAATGATTTTCTAATTATGTTTCTCCGTTCCCCAATGAATTTGACTGGAGAGTGACACACATGAATTATGTTTCAAAGACAAGTCTTACGGTTTGCTATACCCCTTATTTCAGTACGATCTTATTTACTGTATTTCATGCTTTACATGCTCAGTACATATTCCGTACTGACCCCCTTCCTTCGGGGGCTGCGTTTCATGCCACGCAGGTGTACGCAGATGAGTAGAAGATGTTCCAGCTGGATTGGCGAGCTCCATTTCCTCCTGGAGTGCTGCCGAGTCAAAGCGTCTGTGTTATGGTATCTTGGTTTATGTTAGAGACTTTGCAGACAGAGTCATGTGTATAAAATGTCAGTCTTGTAAGCGGCTCTGTAAGCCGATGTATCATTATGCATTATTTCAGATGTCATATGATTACAGAATTTATTTGATTTGAGAAAGAACGCAAAGCATGCTTGTTTCCTGAAAGACTTTCGTTATGTACTTATGTTATGATTTAAGGACGATATGATTATGAGTATCACGAAGTCGAGCCGGGTTCGCTCGGCCCTAAGTAAGGGTCGGGTGCCCATCACACCCTATCAGGTTAGGGTGTGACATAATGTTGATTGTAGAGCAAAGGTGATTCGATTCCAGTTTCCAGGTGAGCCAGTCCTAGAATACAAGAGCAATGCTGTTTCGCCTAGAGGTAGGTTTATTTCCTACCTTAAGACAGAGAAGATGATCAGAAAAGGGTATATTTTTCACCTAGTTCGAGTTCAAGATGTGCAGGCAAAGTCGCCGACTCTTCGATCGTTCGTTCGTGGTTAATGAGTTTTCGTGTTGTTTCCGTATAGCAGCTTTCGAGATTCCCCCGAGAGAGGAGATTGATTTTGCTATTGACCTATTGCCGGACCTCGCCCAATATCTATCCCTCCTTATAGGATGGCACCTGCGGAGTTGAAAGAGTTGAAGGAACAGTTGAAAGATTTGCTCAAGAAGGGGTTTATCAGGCCTAGTATATCGCCGTGGGGAGCGCCGGTACCATTTGTAAGAAAGAAGGATGGCTCTTTGCGAATGTGTATTGATTACAGGCAATTGAATAAGGTGACTGTAAAGAATAACTATCTGCTCCCGAGGATCGATGATTTGTTCAATCAGTTACAAGGCGCTAAATATTTCTCGAAGATACACTTGAGATCAGGATATCACTAGGTCAAGGTCAAGGAAGAGGACATTCCGAAGACGGCATTTCGGACTAGATATGGCCACTATGAGTTTCGTGTTATGTCGTTAGGGCTAACTAATGCCCGATTTGTGTTCATGGATCGATGAATCGTATATTCGGAGCCCTTTCTAGATTTGTTCGTGATTGTATTCATAGATGATATGCAGTTTTTATTCGCCGTCGAGAGGCCGACTACGGAGAACATCTGCGGATAGTGCTTGGAATTCTTTGAGGTAAAGAGTGGTATGCCAAGTTTTCTAAATGTGAGTTTTGGTTGAACTCTATGGCTTTTCTGGGTCACATTATTTTAGAGGAAGGCGTTAGAGTGGATGCCCAGAAGATTGAGGCTGTGAAGGATTGGACAAGGCCGACGGTACCAACGGAGATACGTAGTTTCTTGGGCTTGGAAGGTTATTATAGGAGGTTTGTAGAACGATTTTCCTCTCTTTTAGCCCCATTGACCAAATTGACTCAGAAATCAGCTAAGTTCCAATGGACAGATGCTTGTGAGCAGAGTTTTCAGACGTTGAAGGATAAGTTAACTTCGGCCCAGCTTTGACTCTTGGGAGGAAGCGAGTATGGCTATGTGGTATATTGTGATGCTTCGTGTGTTGGGTTACTGTGTGTTGATGCAGCACGGTAAAGTTGTCGCTTATGCTTCTGAACGGGTTGAAGAAGAAGCACGAGAAGAATTATCCAACCCATGATCTTGAGTTTGCGGCATTGATTTATGCCTTGAAGATATGGATGCACTCTTATACGGTGTCCATGTTGATATCTATACTGATCATAAGAGCCCCCAGTACATCTTTACGCAGAAGGACTTGAACTTGCGTCAGAGGCGATGGTTGGAGAGGTTAAAAGATTATGATATGGATATTCTGTATCATCCCGGGAAGGCTAATGTAGTAGCCGATGCCCTCG
>NC_081344.1:43570920-43633377 GCF_029784015.1 Lycium ferocissimum | reverse complement strand
TTTACCCCCCGTGGGGGACGGTCCCCGGACCCCCCGCCGCAAATTGTCTGGGTTTTCGTGTTTTGGGGGACCCTCGATTTCCCTCCCGGGGAGATTGATTTTGGGGTTGATCTACCCCCCCAAACTAACCTATACTTTTCCCTACAATGAACCCCCCAAAGAAAAATTAAGGGGTTAAAAGTCAAAAGATCTTCGATAATGGTTTTAAAACCTTTGTCCAGGGGCGATTTGTTTGTCAAAAGGAGGGTTTGCGTAGTGATGAATCCCGTGAAAAACCCATTAAGAACGTCTTTCCCCCAATCATAATTTTTTGATTAACTTCGGGGTTTTCGGTTTTTCCCAAAGAACATCGATCGGTTACCTCTTAAATTTAAAGGGAATTTGATTTCGGGCCGCTTTCGAATCCTTTTGGGTCATTATGAATTTCTTGTCATGTCGTTTGGATTGAAGAATGCACTAGCAGATTTCATGGACCTTATGAATAGGGTCTTTAAGACTTTTCTAGACTTATTTGTCATTGTCTTCATCGATGACATTTTGGTATATTTTCGTAGCGCGATCGATCACGGGGCAACATCTCGGAATAGTGTTGCGTACACCCCAGACCACCAAGCGTTATACTAAATTCTCCAAGTGTGAATTTTGGCTTGCTGGCATCTTAGGCCATGTGATTTCAGGCGAACGTGTTAAGGTTGATATTCAGAAAATTGACGTTGTTAAGAATTGGCCCAGACACACCTCAGCATCAGATATCATATGTTTCTTGGGTCTGGCAGGCTATTACAAGCGTTTCGTAGAGGAATTTTCCTATATCTCAACTTTGTTAACCAAGTTGACCCAGAAGAAGGTCAAGTTTCAATGAGTGGACACGTGTGAGCGTAGTTTCGAGGAGTTGGAAAACGGGGTTAACTTTGCTCGATGTTAAGCATTCTCAGAAGGAACCAAAGGGTTCGTAGTTTATTGTGATGCTTTGGAAGTTGGTCTAGGATATGTCTTAATGCAGCATGGTAAGGTAGTAGCTTATGTTATATCCCGTATTTTGTACATCGGGACAATCCGGGTTAACCATGATAAGTTAGGGACAAGACCATTCCGGGGTACGAAGTCGAGACTTTTGACCTTCGATTTCGTTTTAAGGCACAAGTTGCTTATGAATTTATTGGCATGGAACATTTAGGAAAAATTTGGGGCTAAAAGTGAAATATTGAAGTTGGCAATTCATGAAATTTGGCCATGTTGGCCGTGTGGCATGGTATGGTCCCAGCACACATAGTGGCCAAATTTAATTGATCCAACCCATGTGTGCCATGGGACACTTGTATTATATATGGGCACAAAGATGACTAATAAGTCATCTTTTCATCTTCCACACTTAGTGAAAAATCAAGAACCTTGGATGAACATCACAAGGCCATTCGGCCATAGCTCCAAAAATTGAAGACCAAAATTAGCCATTAAAAAAATATTTCCTTCTAGTAAACCCACTAATTGAAGGGTCCTTGTTAACGTGGAGTTGTTGTTTGGGTCAACAAACCGCTCGTTTTCATTCGTTGCCAACCCTAGCTAAGTTGGAAGTTACGAAGAAAGATAAGGTTTAATCTTGTTTTTATGTGTTATGGATGGTTTATGTGTGTCGTAGTATGTCAAAATGGATGAAATTCATGAAATATGGCATGTTGAAGTTGAGCCGTGTACATGTGATGTTGTGTTGAAATGATGAATTAATTCTAGTTATCATGTTTGGTTGTTGTAGTGTGAAGAAATGGATGAGAATCATCAATATGTGTGTGTGTAGTGATGGCCGAATATAGGTCATGTTATATGACAAAGAATGGATCAATTATCTAGGAAAGGCGAACGCTGTAGCTGATGATCTTAGTCGGTGTTCCATAGGAGGTTTAGCTCACATTGAAGCAGATAATAGAATTATGACCAGGGAAGTTCACCGTTTGGCCAGTCTTGGAGTTTGACTTTTAAACTCCGAGGATAGTGGTGTTGTTGTTCAAAACATAGCTCATTCTTCCTTGGTTGTCAAAGTTAAAGAAAAGCAGTTTAGATCCCTACTTATTGCAGTTGAAAGAGAGGATTCACAAGCATAAAACGATGGCTTTTGAACAAGGGGGAGATGACGGTACCTTGAGATACCGAGACAGATTATGTGTTCCAGATGTAGATGGACTTAGAAAGCGAACCATGATTCCATTCCTCCAGGTTCTACGAAAATGTACCATGATCTTAAGGAGATTTATCGGTGGAACGATATAAAAAAGAATGTGATGGATTTTGTGGCTAAGTGTCCTAATTGTCAGCAAGTAAAAGCCGAACACCAGAGGCCTGGTGGCTTGGCTCAGAATATCGATATTCTAGTTTGGAAATGGGAGATGATAAACATGGACTTTATAATAGGTCTACCTCGATCATCCCAAAGACATGATTCAATTTGGGTAATTGTCGATCGACTTACGAAGTCAGCGCACTTCTTACCATAAAGAGAACAGATTCCGCAGAGGACTATGCCAAGTTGTATATGCATGAAATTGTCAAATTACATGGGACCCCATTGTCCATCATCTCAGATCGTGGTGCCCAGTTCACAGCAAACTTCTGGAGATCCTTGCAGAAAGGACTTGATACCAAGGTGAACCTCAGTATAGCTTTTTATCCTCGGATAGATGGCCAGACATAACGTACCATCCAGACCCTTGAGGACATATTGAGGGCGTGTGTTCTTGATTTCAAAGGTAATTGGGATGATCACTTACCTCTTATCGAGTTTGCTTACAATAACAGTTATCATGCTAGTATTGGGATGGCACCGTTTGAAGCTCTTTATGAGAGAAGGTTTAGGTCACCCATTGGGTGGTTTGAGGTTGGTGAAGCAGAGTTGTTAGGACCAGATTTTGTCTACTAGGCTATGGAGAAAGTCAAGTTAATTTAGGAGCGTTCGTAAACGGCTCAGAGTCACTAGAAGTCTTACACTGATGTGAGACGAAGAGACTTAGATTTTCAAGTTGATGATTGGGTGTTCCTTAAAGTTTCGCCTATGGAGGGAGTTATGAGATTTGAAAAGAAGGGGAAGCTCAGCCCCCGCTATATTGGGCCATACAGAATCCTGTGAAGGGTTGGTCAAGTGGCCTATGAACTTGAGTTGCCACAATACTTGGTTGCTGTGCACCCAGTATTTCAAGTGTCCATGTTGAGAAAGTGTATAGGAGACCCGTCGTTGGTTGTCCCGACTGATAACATAACTGTCAATAATAGTTTGACTTATGAAGAAGTGCTAGTGAAAATTCTTGATCGTTAGGTTCGCAAGTTGGGAACAAAAGAAGTTGCCTCAGTGAAGGTATTATGGAGAAGTCAGAAAGTTGAAGAGGTTACGCTAGGGAAACCAAAGAGGACATGAAGTCCAGATATCCCCATCTCTTTGAAGAGTCAGCAGAAAATGTTGAAGGTAATTTACCTTCCCATTCAGACTTCATTATATAATTCCCATGTTCCCAGTATTCAGTAGTCACTCAGTTTAGTGTTTATTCAGTCAGATTAGTAGTTATTCAGTTCAGCAAACTATTCTGTTCAGTATTCCTTTCAGTCCGGTATTCATGTGTTCATGACAGTAGTGTACACATGTTCCCGTCAGTCTTGTCTTACCATGACCCATCATTCGAGGACGAATGGTCCTAAAGGAAAGATATTGTAACACCCAGTACCTCTAAACTAGCCTATATTCATGATTCAGGGACTTAAATACCAAGACAGAAGTTTTGAAGTGGAAAAATACGCTCAAAACAGGAGAAGTGCAACTTACGTCAAAAAGTAAGGCTCGTACTTTGAAGTAAGGGACGTACATGGAAAGCGTACGTGAAGGGAAGAAGACCAGAGGTCACTGGTTTTGTTAGGAAAAGTATAGCCTATGATGTACGGGACCTACTTCTGTCCCGTACATTGATGGCCAAAATAGTTTCCTCACTGAAATCTACAACCCAAGCTCGTACTTCAAAGTACGGGCTGCAAGTACGGCCCGTACTTCAAAGTACGGGATGTACCTAGTGCTCGGACTTCACCCGTCTCACCAGAAACTATAAATAAGTGAGGTTCAGTTTTAATCACACTTTTCATACTTTTCAAATCCTAGAACGACCTCTCTTCACCTCCATCACAAAGAACACTAAAGTAAGCAATCCCAACCTATTCCAAGTGAATTCTAACATATATTAATGAATGTTAAACAAGAATTCATTATTCCTAACCTAGGGTTCTCAAGAAAACCCATCTAAAGGGTTCAAGACTTAGGCTTTGGGGATTCTTCTAATTTCCAGACCAATAGTTACGAGTTTTGGAGCATATACAGGTATGTGACGCTAACTATCTATGTTAGGGAATATTCATGATTCTCCCTACGCCTCGTTCTTCATGCTTATTAGAAATTGACATAGAATACAGTTTAGCCCTAGTTTCATGAATAATTGTAGAACTTCTATCTTCCAGGGATGTAGTTTCATAATTCATTCGTGATTATCATTTTGAATATCATGAACTCAGTATGTAATCATTATAGACTTATGTATTGACATCACATGAGTCTCAGCCAGTGTATAATCAGTTATTGGCTTAAGTTCCATAATCAGAGATAGTTTTCATGCTATTAGTTATCTCTTAATCTCAGTATTATGAATTGCTTAATGTTGAACACCTGTATCTGTATTTTAGGCTCCCGGCCACAGTTTATGCATACGTATTGCTTGGTCCTGAGGAAACAAATTTTGTGCACATTATTGGGCCCAAGGCCACAGTATACATTGTCAGTTATACATGTGATTCTTCATTCAGAAATAGGAAGTATTCATATCGTTACTTCTCATTTTTATTTCAGTTCTCAAATATCAGTTTCATGTGCTTACAGTTCCTTCTTTCAGTTGTTTTTCATACCAGTACAATTCAAATGTGTTGATGTCTCTTTTTATTGCTTGGGGGCCTGCATATATTCATTCGAGGCTTTATAGACTACAGTTCAGTCAGTCAGATGTTAGCAGGCATTTGTGTTAACCTTTTTACTTATTCAGACTCATTCAGTATTTCCGCATTTATAAGATATTGCAGTCAGACTTTTTAGCAGATCAGCATGTGTTAGTATTATTTCCTCATTTTAGTATGTTTTGATATCACATGTTGATTCAGCCAGCCAATGGGTTCGCTCGGTCATATGCAGTTAGGCACCAAGTACCGTGTTATGCTCAGGCCATGGTTCGGGGAGTGACAATTGGGATTTCTGACTTCTTGTATGATTCTTGCTCTAGAAATTGTGATTCTAGATTGGACACCACTTAACCCTTGCATTCCTTTGGGATCCCACATGATTATTTGACTGTCCTTCCCCATTATTGCTTTTCTCTTTATTTGCATGTTCATTGTCTTGTTTCTGTACCTGTGCTAGAGATTTTATATTATCTGTCTGCTTTTCTATCTGTCTGCTTTTCTTTGTGTTGTATCTCATCTGCATTGTGCACATCATCTTGCTTATCATCCATGACAGAATTATCAGATAGAGATACTTCAGAAAACAAATTTGGTGGTTTATCATCAGGAGGCTTCTCCTCAGGTAACTTGTTGTTCCTGACTGCACCATCATTCACACTTTCTGTCTCCATTGTTTTAGAATCCTCTTCTTGTATATCATCTTCCTACAGTTGTTGGCTATCACTGATTCTAACTACTTCTAACTTGGAACTATCACTATCAGATATAGTTATATTCCCCTTATTTCCTGTTGAAGTGTTATACTTGCCATATTCTGTTTCCTTTCCTCCATGTTGTTGCTCTTCATTATTGTGTTTCCTACTCTCCATCTTATTAGTCTTCTCCTGGTTCTTGACTTTGGTCCTACTCCCTTTTTCATGCTGTTTTCCAAAGGAGGCCTCCACCCAAGGTTTAGTTGATTCCACCTTCTTCTGCTCATCTTGAACTCCTTGTGTATTATTTCCATCTTTCAATTTGTTCTCATTGTCCATATTCTCAGGAGTACTGAATTTGTTATTGTTTTCAGCCTTTTTTGCATCAGTTTGCTTCTCATTGATTTGCTTCCTCACCTCCCGTCCTCCTTCTCCTTGATGACCCCTGTTATTGTTCTCTATGTTTTTCTTGTTTTGTACCACATTCCATTGCTTTTGTTCATGCATATTTCCCACAAACTTGCATGATTTTACTACTATTTTGTCATGCCCCAAAACCCACCCTAGACGTGACCGGCATCCCACGTCATGAAAAACATCGGAAGAACCTAAAAGATGCAATAACAACACTTGAACCCGCCAGGTTCAATATTCACCTGCAACAGTTTATAAAATAAATACAATCAAATCATGATACATGAATTAAATCAGCGGAAGTCTTTAATATTAGAAAACATAACCAAAACGTGACGAACGCCCAAGAGTTAAACAAAACTCAACAACTTACCACAAGAATGTGTACTATGGAGCTTCTAAGATAAATAAACTAACTCAGGACACAACCCGAAACTACTAAGGAGTAATATTTGACTCAATGAAAACCCACGAACAAATGTGTGGGCTCACCAACAATCTGGAAAGCAGCAAGTACTCCTAACCCACGAGATCGGTCTATACCTGCTCTTCTTCGTTACCTAACATACCATAAAAAACAACAATGGTATGCCTGAGTACTGAGTACTCAGTGAGTACCTCGGGGACAATAAGTAATATAACAAAATATGTATTTATATAAGATTAGTGATACAATTTCAACGGCAAAATGGGGCTTGGAAATCCGAGATAAAAATAGACCAACAACTTCACAACCATCAATAGAGACCATAAATCGATATATAATTCGGTTCCAACTTATTATGTCTTTAAGTACAATTCCAAAGATTTCCAGTGCTTAGTAAAAATAGTACCAATAGAATAGTTTGAAACCAAAGACAAGATCAATCGTACAACTCATCGTTATCAATAGAAAACCATGAAGACAAGTATATATCTTTTCCGATTCAGTGTACCATTTATTACTATTTGAGTCTTTTCCATCCGAGGCCAATATCATTAACAAGCCACTCACAGGCAAACAGGTTCATTATTATCAATAAGCTACTCACAGGCACACAAGTTCATTATTATCAATAAGCCACTCACAGGCAACAAGATACGAAACATGCCACTTACAGGCTAATCAAAGTATATTCAAAGTATAACACATGCTAATACAGGCCTAACCAAGTGAAACAAAGGGATGAGCACTTAAGGTTCCCTAAACCAGCATAGAAGCACCACATCGGGGTTGTCACCCTCAAAGGCTATCCTTTCTCCCGAATAACTAGGCAAAGCCACATCGGGGCATGTAACCCTCGATGACCACTCTTCCTCCCGAATGGCTAGGCAAAACCACATCGAAGTTATAAACATACTTTCATAAAGAGATAGAGATATCACACATGCCAATACAGGCCCAAGAATGAATCACATCGAAGGGATGACCTTTGAGGTTCCCTAAACATAACTGCGCACCACACCTAGTATTGACTCGTCTACGGCTATCCTTCCTTCTGAATAGCTAGGCATAAACCGCACCCAGGTAGCGAACCCGCAGTGGCCACTCTTCCTCCCGAATGGCTAGGCATTACCACACTGGGATCCATAGTGACTACCTTTCCTCCCGAGCAGCTAGGCCAACACAAACAAGATACAAATCATAGCATATTAGTCGACTCATCAATCATGGCATAGAAGCCGAATCCCAAGTCATATCATGATAGCCAAATTATTCCTCATGGATTATGTTCATCTTCCCATTATAGGGGTACATCAATTCATTTCAGTTTTAGAAAATAGACGCACTTCTTTAAACAAGTTTCACGTTCAACACAATCCATTTATAGAGCGTTCACATGAGATAATCAAGCTTTTCAAATATCAAGTTTAAACATCCCTTATGGGGTAATTCCAATTCAAATACCAAAGCTTTATATCTCAATTTTCAATCATCCTTTAGAGAGAAAAAACAATCATGAATACCTATATATATAATATAGTACAAACAAGGTTTAATGTGGGCTTGTCCCTCATGCACTCAAATCACAATCAAAGAGTTCATAAAAACCGTTCAAAAGAGTATGTTCAAAAAGAGACATACAAATCACCTTTATAGTAAAAAATAATTTTTAAAAGAGGCATACATCAAAGAAGGTTTTTGGAGACATACATCAAATAAGGTTTTCAAAAGAGACATACCTTAATTATGCTTTACGTATCATAATAATTCACCTTCTTAGTGAAGAACACCCAAAACCCTAGCTTTGAATCATTTGGGAAGGATTTACCTTGGAAATCCTATGTTTTGGTCGAAGAATCATGTTACTAATCATGAATAATTATTGGAATTACTTAGGAATCGTTAGAGCGATCTTACCTTGACGTGGGAGGATGAGGAGAGGAGGAAAATGGCTGCATAGGGCTTTAGAATGAAGTTGTAATGTCTAATAACTGAAATTTCGAGTTAAGTGTTGAATTTATAGCATGGGGCATTTTGGACCTCTTGGCTCGCCAAGCGTGGTTTATGGCTTGCCCTGTCCCGCTTTGGGGCGAGCTCGGCGAACTCCCTTGTCCATTTTACACTTAGATGATTTTCATGAATTTTTCCCACTTTTGGACCCCTACCTCACTGAGCGCGGTCCAAGGCGAGCCCTTGCCTCGCTTTGGGAAGAGCTCGGCGAGCTTTCCTGTCACTTTTACACTCAGTCGACAGCATTCAGTAAAATGGGCATAACTTCTAACACAGAGCTCCGTTCGGGCTCCACAATATACCGTTGGAAAGCTATTTCAAAGGGATACAACTTTAATATTTTAAGTTTTCCCAGCAAATACCATAAAACTTGCCATAAGTGCAGACTGTCTCAGATTTAGACGAATTTAGAAGCCCTTAAGAACTCCACTTTTTGGTTTGACTTCAAAACGACAGTTTATCACCCGTTCATCCCCAATGGATTCATATAGTTAAAATATCAACTTAATACTGGTTTTAATACATTTACACCTAACTTGGATTTACGGGATGTTACATTTTTATACAGGTTGTTTTGGCTCCACATGTTTCTTCCCTTTGCCATTATTGCCCCAAGTTTGGTGGTTGCCTGTGACCCACATCTAGCTGTTGTTTCTCTGCTGATATGGAAGCTTGATTTGCCTACTACTGCTGCTTCATTGATTTGGTTTTATCACTTTGCTGTTGCATTTGCTCTTTCTCTTATTCCTTTTCATTTTTTGGTCTAAATTCTGGGTGGATACTCCAACATCTATCCATGTCATGCCCTTGTAATTTACAATGTGTGCAATACTTTGGCAAATAGTCGTACTTAATTTTTTGCCAATTTGATTGCACTTCCCTAGTATCCTTAACAAGACAATTGATTTGGATCCTTTTTGGTAATTCCTTCAATAAGTCCACTTCCACTTTAACTCTTGCACAGCTTGGCCTTGTTTTGTTATTTGTAGCTTTATCAATCACAAGTGGAGTACCCGCTGCTTTAGCCAGAGAGAACATAGATTCTTTGTCAAACAGATTTGTAGGTAAACCTGGAAAAGAGAACCACGCTATTGTAATTGTGGTTTCTTTATTGGGGTTAAACCATGGATCCCATTTCAAAAATCTTATTGGAAAGCATCTGTTATGAACATGTAATTCCCCTGCATGAGACAATAGTGTAGCATAGTCCTCCAATAAAGATAATCTGAGCAAAACATGTCTTTCTTCAAGATAGCCTATAGTGCAATTCCCCTTAATCTCCAATTGTGTTGCCATATTCTTCCGTAAAGAAAATTGATCAGGCCTTCCATAGGAGAATTTAGCCACCACTGCATATCATAGATTTTGACTACTGCATAAGCGTTCAAACTCCTTCTTAGTCTATGTAATTGTTGGTTCTCCATATAGGTAAATGATTGGTTTGAGATCAAACTCTTAAGTATCCTCTTGATCAGGTGTGTTATTTAGCGTATTATGTAACACCCCAATGTAGTTGGTTAAAGTTGTAGGCATTGTGTTGGGCAAGCTAGCCACCGGTGGTGGCTGGCCACCGGCCTCCGTGGCCATCCAGGAGTGGCTGATGTGTTTTAGGGTTAGGTTTTTCAGTGTTTTCTCTTTCTCTTTGTTGCTTCTCCACTAATGTTTTATTCCAAGGTGAATGCTTGTATTATTTAATCTTTCTCATGCTAATTCTAAAAATGGTAGAGTAAGGAAAGGGTTCGCCCACCAGGGGGGTTAGTATGGGTGCCCGCTTAACTCACGAGTTGGGTCATGACATCTGAACTTCTGGCTTCACACAAATCTTTCTTGAGTGTGGTGGAGCATAATTGGACAACTGACTTTATTGACAATCCTTTCTATATGTATCAACACAAAATTAAGAAATTCAAGAAGTCTCTGAGTCAATGGAGTAAGGACACTTATGGGAACATATTTCAGCAACTTGCTACTATAAAGGATACTATTAAGGTGAATGAGTTACAGTTTGAGATTAATCCATCCTTGGCCAATAGGAACTGCTGTTTAGAGCTTAGACTGAATTGACAAGATATTTAATTTATAACTGGAGGAAGAATATTGGAAATAAAAGTTAAGCATGAGGTGGCATAAAGATAGGGAAAGGAACACTAAGTTCTTTCATTCATATGTGAAGGGAAGAAGAGAAAAGTTAGCTCTACACAGAATTCAAGATCCGCAAGGGGATGTGCTTACACATAAAAAGGACATGGACAGACAGGCAGTCATATTTTTTGAAGACCAGTTCCATGAAGAGAGCATGCCAACAGAGTTTGAACTGCTAAAGAATATTCCAATGAAAATTACTAAAGAGCAAAATAATTTGTTAGAAGCAGGGCCAACTGGAGACGAGGTCAAATAGGCTATATTTGAATTGAATAGGGAAAGCTGTAGTGGTCCTAATGGATTTACAGATATGTTCTATTAAATATGCAAGGATATAATAGGAAAGGATATTACGTTGATGGTTAAGGCCTTTTTTTGGGGTAGTAAACTACCTTAATTCATTACTCAGACAAATTTAGTGTTGATTCCAAAGAAAGAAACTATTTACTCCTATTATCATATGAGGCCAATAAGCCTAAGTAATTAGCTATCAAGATTCTATCTAGAGTGCTTCATGAGAGATTGGTTGAATTCCTACCTACTTTAATCTCTCCTACTCAAACAGATTTTGTTAAAGGTAGAAGCATAATGGAAAATGTATTGTTAGCTCAAGAGATTCTAAGGGAAATCAAGACGAGAGCTAACTATGTGAATGTGGTAATAAAGTAGATATGGCAAAAGCCTATGATATGCTTTCTTGGCTATTTTTTACTAAGGTCCTCAAAAAGTTTAGCTTTAGTGAAGTGATAATAGACATTGCTTCGAGGTTGTTTCTGGTTAATGGATAAAGTCATGGCTTATTTAAATCATCAAGAAGTGTGAAACAAAGAGATCTATTCTCACCAACACTGTTTATACTAGAAGCAGAAGTAGTGAAGTTTGAATTCACTATGTGATGATCCTAGCTTCAAAGGGATAGTATGCCAACATGGAGTCCTCAGATAAACCATTTATCATATGCATATGATATTATAATATTTTTCTTAGGAGAGGATAAATCTTCGAAAAGCATGTTAAGAATTCTGAGAAAGTATGAACAATCTTTAGGGCAGATGATCAATAATGAGAAGATCAACTTCTATGTAAATCACAAGATTAAGAATCTCATAGTGAACAGAATACAAGCATTCTATGTATGAGAAAGGAAATTTTCAATTCACATTCTTAGGATGTCCAATTTTCTATGGTAGGAGGAAGAAAGCGCACTTTGAAGATCTGGTGAAGAAAATTACGAAGAGAGTTAATTCCTGAAAAAACAGACTGTTATCTTTTAGAGGCATGCAGCTACATATTGATTAAGCATGTGCTGCAGACCATGCCAATATATATCTGCTTTCAACTATGGATCCTCTAGTAGGAGTTGTTAATCAAATAGACCAGAACTTTGCTAAGTTCTTCTGGAGTAATACACCAGGTGGGAAAAGAAAACATTGGGTGGCATAAGACGCTCTTTGTCCGCCAAAGGATGGGGGAGGTTTAGAATTTAGATCCTTACATGATATGTCAAATGCTCTATTTTCCAAGCTATGGTGGAGTTTCAGAATATCTATGAGTTTGTGGAGTGCATATATAGGCAAAAAATATTGTGAGAAGTTACATCAAGTGATTGCAGAAGACAGGGGTGGCTCACATACGTGGAAGGAAATGATCTCAGTTACAGAGGTGGTGGTGCATCTGATCTGGTGGAAATCAAAACAAGGTAATTTCAGTTTTTGGTTTGACAATTAGACAAAGCTAGATGCATTATCCTTTATTCTTCCTGAAATATCTAATGGTAAAGAGGCGGAGGTGACTACTTTTGTGATAAATGGAGGATGGAACATGTAGATGTTAAATGAGAACCTACCAATAGAAATGGTCCAACATATTGTAGAAAATATAAAGCCACCTTTGAATGAGGATGGTAATGATACAACTTATTGGACATTGGAGATTACTAAAACATTTTTGGGAAAAAGTTCACTTGAGAAGATGCAGCAGTTCAACTTCATATGGGAAAAAGTAATACCAACAAAGATCGACATCTTTATGTGGCGGTTATGGAAGTGCAGGATATCAACAGATGTTAATCTTAAGAAAATGAAAATCAACATTGTATCAAAATATTGGTGTTATGAGGAGTACATGCAGGAGACGATGTCACATTTATTTCTAACATCTTCTATAGTTGCAAGGCTATGACGACAGTTTGCTTCCTATGCAGGTATTAATATGGATGGACTACAATTACAACAAGTCTTCACTACATGGTGGAATATTGCAGCAGGCTCAAAACTGAAGCCAATACTAAGAGCATTTCCTGCTTTCATACTGTGGTAATTATGAAAAAGAAGAAACTCAACCAAACATGGGAAGATATTAGGTTCAACACTTAGTACATCAATTCACAAGGACCATATTCCGTGATTAATTAATTAATCAGAGTATTAAGCAACTACAAGCCTAAATTGTTCTATGCTAAGGTTGTATGGGAGTTACCACCATCAGGGAGACTCAAATGTAATACTAATGGGGCTAGTAAAGGCAATCCAAGGAGAAGTTCATACAATTTTTGCTTGAGGAATGACAGAGGGAACCTGGTGTATGCTCAAGCTCAAGAGATCCATACTAAAACAAACATTGAAGCAGAGGCCATAACTATTATGAAAGCAACGAATTACTGTGGATCAGTTAGACTCTCAGATGTTGTTTTAGAAACAGATTCTTTGATACTCATAAAGATGATACAAAAACAGTGAAAGCCACCTTAGGGGATGAATAAGATGATAGATGATATACATGTTAATATGGAGACATCACCACAAAAAAATGAGTAATTTGTGGAGATTGAAAGTTGCAATTCGCAGGGGTTTTAGCCTCTTCTTGCAACTAGCGGATGCTAAAACCTCAACGAATTGTAACTTTCAATCTCCGCAAATTACTCATTTTTTTGTAGTGCATTAAGGTTCAGATAGCACATATATACAGAGAAGAAAACCAGCTCTCAGACTTTCTAGCAAATCATGCCACAAAGATTGAAGGACTGTTGCAAATATCACAATTTACAGATTTACCAACACAAGAAAGGAGGATTCTCAATATGGATAAATCTTAAGACTTCAAATCTGAGAATCAAGTCTAGAAGAATTATGCATCGAGGAAGATCAAATCAATCCTAGTTTTTCTTATATAGCTTTACTCTTTTATCGTTTTTTCCCCTCTTTGTTTTGTTTTGTTTTTGTTGGGCATGATTTGCTTATTAATAAAAAAATTTTCTGTTAGAATAACACCTAACAGAATTAATTTGCCATTTTTGTTGTTGAAAAAAGTGAATGAATAAATGAAAAGGTAAAGAAAAAAGAAAAAAAAAAAGAAAAGAAAAGGAAGAGGAGGAATTTGACGGGAACCCCTGGGAGGCAGGAGTTGAAAGTGGCCGCAATTAACTAAGCGCTTGCCAGCTAATAATCCCTCATAAATAAAACTACGCTCTCTATTGCTCTTTGTACAGTACACATACACAACACTTTCATACCACAACGCATACAGCTAGCTAATTATACTCTCTCTAGCACTTGGCCAATTCCACATCTCCCCATTTTCTCTCTCCCTCCTTCACCCAGACATAGATTACAAACTCTTTTTTCAGTCCTTTGTTTTCCTTGTTGAAATGTAGTAAGGACAAGAAGTTGCAAATTCGGACTTTAGCTCAGTAAGTGACGTCCGTTTTTCCCTAACCCATGTATCAATAACATCCAGTTGCAGAGATCAGACCATTACATAGCATCGATGTCGACGATCTACAGTCCATCACGGAGTCCAGGTAGCTCGAGGTTGCCTTTGGGAGGAGGCGGGGGCGCATCGAGGTTGAGATCTTCATCGCTTAAGAAACCACCTGAGCCACTTCGTAGAGCTGTGGCTGATTGTCTGTCTTCTTCTTCTTCTTCTCCGGCTCACCATGGGACCCCCTCTGCTACTGCCTCCGAAGCTTCCCGAACCCTAAGGGTTAGACTTCCGATCCTCGTTTGAATCTAGGGTTTACTACAGTACTTTCTGCATTATTTTTGTGATAAAATTGAAGGTTAAGTTCCCTTTTTTGTACATTTGCTGATATACATTGCCGTGAGTTGGGTCTTAATCTAGGAAATTGGGTAGGGAATGTGTAGTGTTTTTTGGATTTATGATGTTGTTAAGTGTAATATACTACTCCCTCCGGCCCAATTTATGTGGCACTGTTTGACTAAAGTTTAAGAAAATAAGAAAGACATTTGGAATTTGTGGTCTAAAACTAAGCCTTAGATATTTGCGTAGTAATTTGATTAAGGGTAAAAGAGAAATTTTAAAATTATGGTGCTTCTAATTTTTTTTTTTAAAGGAGAAAGTAAATGGTGCTTCTAATTATAGAAAGGTGATGGTAGGGAATGTGTAGAGTTTTTGGATTTGTGATGTTGGTAAGTGTAAATATACTCCCTCCATCCCAATTTAAGTGTTTTAAGTGTCTTAATTTGATTGGACACAACGTTTAAAGGAATAAAAAGAGACTTTTGAATCTTGTGATCTTAAATTAAAAATGGGTGTAATGTACTAAAATGTTCGCTGAATCTTGTAGTTTTAAACTTGTCATGTACTCCCTCCGTCCATATTTATTTGTCATGTATTGACTTGACACACCCAGAGGCGAATCCAGGATTTCAATAGGATGGGTTCACCATTAGCTATAAGGTTTTTTGATTTCTTTTGCCTTTGATTCGTTGCAGCTTAGCGCCTATGGTTTTTTTTTGATTTCTTTTTGCCTTTTGGGACTTGGGTAATTAGAAATAAAGGGGAAAAAAAATTCATTAGATGTAATATAAAACAGAAACACGTTTTTCACTTTTGGGTAATTAGAATTATAGGAAAAAAAGGATTTAGAATAATATAAAAAGGAAAGTTAAAAGGCTGCTTTAGAAAATAAAAGCATAAAACGCGCAGGAGCTTGGGTTCGATCCTGAGACCTTGAGGAGATAAACACAACACCTAACCACTGCTCCACTTGGCCTAGTTTGACCATGTGTTCCTTCAGTTAATATTAGATATGTTTTTAGAATTATACACATGATATCGAGTTTAGTCGAGTGATCATGTGTTCGCGTGACCCAAATTTCATACAGAAATTCGCCTTTGGACACACCCCATAAGGAGCCATAAATAGAATTACAATTTTACTCTATCAACCCTAATTATTAATAAGTCATCTAATGATTGAAATCAATCGAACATACTTTAAAACTTGTGCAGGAAGTTTCCAACCCAATAATTAATAATAAGGGTAAAATAGGAACAAAATGGTAAATTATCTCTTGGTTTTCCAAAATGGACAACTAATTTTAGTAAAAGTGGACAACTATTTTTAGTATACAGGACAAGTAAAAATGGATGGATGGAGTAGTATGTTTGAATTGTCAACAGAAAAGAATACAAGCGGCAAAAATTCCAGGAGAAGGTGTGGGGTTTCGATGCTTGTTTGATTTTCAAACTACCTTGGTGTGTACCTTGGCCAATTTGACTAATAATCTTGTACGCAAAGAAACAATACCCAACTTATTGGATTAACAAATACATAAAGATAATCACATCATGACATACAATCTGTATCTTCAGACTGATTTAGAAACTCTTTCCTAAAAGGCCAGGTATCTAAATGGTTCCTAAAAAGCCGGCTTCTTGAAACTTGAAATGCATCTATTTTGTTTCATCCTCAATTGAAGACTTTGCAATTACTCTAAAACTTGGACGCTGTCATGTTTGGACCTTCCTAATGAGCCTATACGGTGAAAGGTTTTCTCTTTCTAAAGTTTGAGGATAATCCCTCCTTATATATGTGTCACATTGAAGTTCTGGCATGCTATTTTTATGTTTCAAGTTGTGCTTTTATTTAGTAACTGAATGAATGGATTCAAACTAGTTAAAAAGGAACTGCTACATGTTTTACGAGTGTACTTTCACGATATGAATTTTAATGGTAGAATGAATAATAGTTGAATGATCACATATGCTGTTACTCTTGCCAGAAACCTTAAACAAGAAAAGAAAATAATTTGTCCCATTTGGGGAATTTTGTTTTCTAGATAGGAGTCGTTTAAATTGAAACTTAAATGCTTATTGGATTTTGGTGTACTAGTTCTTTTAGCATAATTACACTTTTAAAGATAACACTTGTTTGGCATATGTCCTTCTATATTATGATTATCATGTCATATAGATTCATTGAAACCCTTTGCACTATCACGTAATGTTTCTAAAATTATAAAGTGAGATGAGAAATTGTGGTCATGCTATGAGATTATATTCTTACAGGAATATCTGGCAGCATATCCAACAACTGACTTGGCTTATGGTGTTATTTTGGATCATACACTAGCAGAGCGCGAGCGCAGGTATACCATACTTTGTTGATAGAGGCAATGGTATCCTAGCATGCCTATATACTTCGAAGTAGTATACTTATGTGTCGGTCTGTTGCTGCCATAACTACACTGAATGTTTTTCTGTGCTGTATTTCAAGTTTTAGTTGAAAGCCATTCTTTGATTTTAAAGTTATAAAGGATTATATAAATCTTGTCATATAGTTCTGGAACTGATTACAAAAAGTCTTTTTTCGTCTTATCTTCTAGTCTGGTAAGATGTTTGTGAGCGCTAGTTGAAATGAAGTTAAATCAGTATAAATCTTTTCTCATGAGAAAGATGTAAGGAACACTGCATGTATCATGTAACTTTATTGGCACTATGGAACAATGATGTCGAATCTTGGTAAGGGCAAAGTACGACTTTCAACAGGCTAAGTTAATTCAATATTTTAGGCAAATTCAACATAAACAAAAATGAGATTGCATCTAGTAGCTGATGCTGTTGTGGTATCGTTGTTCTTTATTATATGAAGTTAGCAGGAAACTAACATACCACTAAATGCATGCCTGATGTCCTCTCTTGCAGGAAGGAAAAGAGAAATAATACCCTCTCATGGCGTGCCTAAAAAGCATTTATGTTAAGAATTTAAAAGCATTTCTGGTTATCAACTTTTTCAATTTGATCCAAGGGCTAGAAAAGCTAACCCAGTAAAAAGAATTTTGGATTATCTACCCTTTGTTAACTTGATTTATATAGCCTCTTAGGTCTGATTGTGGAATGGTGATATTTTGAAGTTGAATCTTATGCCTTACCCTGTATTTTCGTTTGTTAATTTTATATAAGCGACATTGCACTATATCTTTGTAGAAATCACTGTGCTCTTTTGCTATTACCTGAATCACAACCTACATCGCTTATTGAAGAATCTTAAGAAGAATAAAAGCTTCTTTGTATTTCTTGATGAGTTTACATCCCATGAGAATGGGTTCTTATACAATGTGTACTAAGACTAAATAAAGAAAGGTAATATTATAAAATCAATTACATTTATGGTTATAAAAAAAAATACAATCAATTACATTTTATCACAATAACAATCTAGCCCTATAACTAATCTAGGAAATCGCTGATCAATCAATCAATCAACACTCCCCCTCATTGCAAACCAGTGTATGGAAAGTCCGTTTGTTAAGGCTTTTGGTAAATACATCAGCTAGCTGCTTCTTTGATGACACATGGAACGAACTCAAGACACCATTTGTAACTTTCTCTTTGATGAAGTGTCGATCAATTTCGACATGTTTTGTTCGGTCATATTGGACTGGCTTATGAGCTATACTGGTTGCAGCCTTGTTGTACTTGTCACAATACAAGGAAAGTTTCTCTTTTTTAGACTAGTAGCTTTTGTGGCCACAAAAGTTCACAAACACATTGGGACATAGCTCTATATTCTGCCTCTGCACTTGATCTAGCAATTACACTTTGCTTCTTGCTTCTTCAAGTAAACAGGTTCCCTTCTACGAGTGTACAATAACCGGATATAGATCTTCTTTCATCTAGAGATCAAACCCAATCTGCAACTGCAAAGGCTTCTATTTGGAGGTGATCATGTTTGGAGAAAAATAGACCTTTTCCTGGAGCAGATTTCAAATACCCCCATATGTGAAAGACAACTTGCATACAAGGATCTCGGGAATCATGCATGAACTGACTCATCAGGCTAACTGAATAAGCTATGTCTCGTCTAGTGTGAGAAATATAAATGAGTCTTCCGACCAACCTCTGATATCTCTTCTTATGAACTGACTCTGCAACTCCGCTTTGTAATTTGTGATTGCTTTCATTGAGCGATTATGCTGGTCTGAACCACTTATACAAGTTTCTTTCAAGAGGTCCAGAATATACTTTCTTTGAGAAATAAAGATTTCTCCTTTTGATCTGGCACCTCAATTTCAAGATCCTTAATCTCAAATTACTGTGAGCAACTTCTTCAATCAGGTCATCTCTCCTTGTCATCTCTAGTCAAGAGTGAGTTTACCCTTTTGATGTCTCCTGTCATTACTAGTTCTCAATTGTTGACTCATTTGTGAATTTCGGCTTCCTTCAGTTTCAGCTAGAAATCTATAATCAAATCTTCTACCCCTTTTGTCCTTACTCCGTGGATTTTACTCACCTTAGTTACATTCCACCAAATCCACAATGAAAGGTCCGTATTAGTCGAGGTTGGATTAGTGGGGTGTGCAAACTGGAATAATCATTATCTGAGTACCAAGGAAGACAATAGATGACCTCTTTAGAAAAAGATGCAATGGGGTCAACATTATTCTTTACCATCTGTATCAACTCAGTGCATGAGAAGGTATCCATCAATGCTTTGTTATTTTGGGTGACGATATCAGGTGTTTGTTCAGGTATGCGAAGATTTGGATTGTTTGATGGAGGAAACAATGATCGCAGATTTTGGGTAGATCAGTTGCAATTAGTGGTTTGAGGTTTCTTCAGTATCAGATTGGTTATAAAGTAGTGGGCTAAGTGCTTTTAAGAGAAGATGGGGCTTGAGTATTTTTTAGTGTAGATGAGCTTGGTATTTTTAAGTGTAGATGGGGCTTGGGTATTTTTTATTATAGATGGGGCTTGGGTATTTTTTATTATAGATGGGGCTTGGGTATTTGTCAGGATTTGTATCTATTGTGATAGGGGATGAGTTGAGAGGCATTGGCCTCAACTCAAAGAAGGAGAAAGTGTCGAAGATGGCCCATCATATCAAGGGGATTTTGAATTAGAAGCTTTGGTGATACTTTGACCAGAATCTACAGCACCACTTGGGACCTCTGCCCTAGAAGCAACTTTTGAGTTGTCTTTACATGTCCAAGCAAAATTTTCGGATATAGAGAGCTTCCCGTCAAACCTCAATTTTCACTTTGAAAAAGTTATTTCATCCTTAGCGGTAGGAAGAAAGCTTCTTCGATCCAAATAGGGATAGCGATGACATAACTGCCTATTGCTAGGTCTACAAAGCTAGGGAGCTCGTGGGGTGGCATTCAAACCTGAATGCGAGCCCATCTAACAAAGCTAGTCTGGTTGCAGAAATAGAGAAAATCACGGCATTCAAAGAGAAAACCAGCCTTGTTGAGTTCTTTGACAGTGATGGAAAAAATCCACTTCTTAAAAGCCCAATTTTGAATTTCGGTTAATGAGTCCTGAAGTCAGGTGAAAGGAACCCCACCGAACAACATTGAAGATAGTTAAATCTAGAAGTAGTTGAAGCCTCATTAATGGAGATTCTAGACCCACTTTGTATAGGAAAAAGGGTGCGAATGGGGCTAATTGACGATTTGGGTATTGTAGTAGTCTCAAAGGAACTACTTGATCTGATTTCTTTTGTCGCAAGAAATGCCACAGCTTGGCAGTGATGTCGGACCATCCTACGTTCAGAGAGTGCTCCGGGATGAGAATGTCTTCTTCTTGAGTTAGATTGAGTCGCAATGCACAGGAATCTCTCAAAAAGGTTAAAATTTGGTTTGACTCTGATATGGACTAGCTTATTTCTTATGACCCATCTACTGGTAAATGACATGTGTATTCCGAGACAAGCAATATAATTTTGACAAATCCAGCAAAGGCATCCGGGATGCCTGGTTAATAGATATGACTCATGAACCCTGGTTTTCTGTCAATCCATTCTTACCATATGTCTGATTTAGATGACCTTGCTCTCACTTTGAAGGATTTGTGACCAACAACAAAATAAGAATTCCTATCCATGTTGAGTTTTACGGAGATCACTCTAGGGTAATGATTGTAGTAAAATTGTCGGCAGAGGGAGGGGGAGAAAGCTTGGTGTGATAGGGAGGCTATCAGAGAGATGAGTATCTGAGGGGGTTACGATGGGGTTGGAGAAAAGGTTCCTGGTGGGTAAGAGAGCAAGGAGAGAATTTTCGTGTCAAAGCTTGTTAATATGAAATTGGTTTTTGCTAATTTTCTGTTGTTTTTTCAGTTTATTCTCTATAGTGGTATAGTTTTATATTTTTATATTTTGGCCAATATGCCCTTCATGAAAGTTAGTGTAAAGTTGGCATTGCTATGGTTTCTGTACAAGTAATAATTCTTGCACTTGTCAAGAAACACGGCTTTCTTCATAACACGGCGACACACATTGTAATTCGTGAAGGTGTGATCCATTAAGTTTTAGTTAGGAATGTTAGCAGCCCCGTTGATGGGAAGTATCTCATATTCGAAACTTTGATGCAAACCAAGAAGTCCCAATAGTTCAATTTGGTACTTACAAGGTATCTTTGTTGGATATTGGATTATTATATGTGTGCATTTATGTTATTCCTTATTTATATGTGAAATCTAACCTTCTTGATA
This sequence comes from Lycium ferocissimum, assembly GCF_029784015.1. Classification (NCBI taxonomy): domain Eukaryota; kingdom Viridiplantae; phylum Streptophyta; class Magnoliopsida; order Solanales; family Solanaceae; genus Lycium; species Lycium ferocissimum. Next base: position 43,611,987 of record NC_081344.1, on the reverse strand, counting down.
TATCAGTGATATGAAAGTAATTCACAATGAAGGCGTCATTGTGTATTTTATTGCTTAATCACAACAACAACATACCTTGTATAATCGCACAAGTGGGGTCTGGGAATTTTATTGCTTAATCACATACTAAAAAAATCATAGGAAGGGCGACGTCTCCGATCTTAAAGTTATTCACTTGGAAGCTGCTAAATGTTATTGTCAGATGTAATGAAAATGTAAGACTGATAAAAGCTCTAAAAAAGCAAATGGGCGGAATATTTCTCTGCAAAAAAATAAAATAAAAATACTATCATAAAATTAAAATCTATGTGAAGAGTTGTTAACATACCCATAACTATAGGAGATTGTATATGCAGGAAGGAAAAGAAGAAAAGTAAGCAATCAGTAAGAAATGTATTATTGATATTATTGGGGTCTGTATATGCATGAGGATCATTAGTTTTTGTAGCTTAGTTCAAAAATATATGGGCGTACTAGTTCGCCCTACTTAAATAACATGACAGTTTGCTGATGCTCTCCTTTGCTCTTTTAGTGTGGGGCAATGTTATTACAGCTGCAGCTAGGAAGGAAAAGGTTATAATTGTTTATAGTAGCTGGAATTTTAGTTTTCTGCAAATTTGAACTGTTCTGTGAGGCATTGTTTTTCTTGAACTACTTTTCTCCCCTCTTGAGATTTTTCTTTTTTTTGCTTTACTGCTTCTTGGATGTTCACTTTCCTATAACCATTACTTTGTATTCTGTCCAACTGATGTTCTTTTTTCCCTCTTTAATTTTGAATCAGCCCAGCAGTTGTAGCAAAATGTGTGGCGCTATTGAAACGGTATCTTCTAAGGTAGTTTCTTCCTATAGCTTATGTTCTCTTCTTTCCCATTGAAAATCCAAGGTTTCATATATCACTAGATCACTGGCATTTAGCTTTATTTAGATTGTCATCATTATACATTTTATGACAGCTTTCTTATTTCATCAGTATTTTATGACAGATTCCTGTTACTAACTTTAAATTCATCAAAATCAAATTTACACGAACCTGATATAACTTGCTGCCTTTACCATCTATTGATGTATAGTACTGTAAGATCTTAGATTTTGACTGTTAGTTTTAGAAACCTCGTTAGTGTAAAAAGGACAAGTTTTCATTAGAATTCATTGCGATATTTGTAGAATGAGTAAGTTGATCCACCAGTCACTCAAAATTGTTAAAAAGTAATTCCAATGGAGTTGAGATATTAAGTTGTTTTTGTATCAAGGAAATCTTAGTAAAAAGCATTTATTATGATCAATCACTGATGTAGAAATTTGACATACTAAGAGGAGAACATACAAAAAGCGAATAAATGGTTTTAGGTTATGAGAGAACTTAGTAAACCGACAAACTCTTCAAAAAATAACAACTTTCAGTTTCAATTCTTGTAGTGAAGGACGTACTATTAACAAGAACAACAACATACCTTAGACAAATTATTTGCTTGAAACAAATTAGATTTGATCAGCATCAACAGAAGAGAGCTAAATTATGGATGGAGGACCAGTCACGTCAAAGCTGATGTCAGCATGAAGCATCATTTTTTTTTTTTTCTGAGATAGAAGAAGCATCAAATTGTTGGGAAAAATTTGACAGTGAAGATTTTGGAATAAACAAGTTGATCCATTTACTCGTGTTTCTGTGAAGTACTATCTTCGTTTCATTCTACATGATAGTATTTGATAGGGAACAGAGTTTAAGATATTAATCTAACAAAATATTAACGTCAGAGTTCAAAAGTTAGTTTGATTGGGAAAACATCACATCAATGTTTATTAAAAGCTTAATACTTTAATGAATTCCAATTCCTGAAAGTTGTGAAAGTAGTATAAAACTTGACTAGTGTAATACATTTGGATATCCAAGAAGGAAAGAACATTATTAAATTAATTGGAATGGAGGGAATTTGGCGTGTTCATGGAAAACCGAAAAAAATCAAATCAAACCGAAAACCAAACCAAACTGAAAAAGACTCAATTTTTTAATTTGATTTGGTTATATTTTTATTTTTAACAAACTGAAAAAATTTGTTTGGTTTGGTTTTAAGCAAAAAATAACTGAAAAAATCGATACAAAAGGACTATAAATACCTATTAAAAAATTGTACACATACATACATGTGTGTATGCATATTCTTATATATTTTTTGGAGTACTGCTTTTGGCAATAACTTTGACGTGATTGGTTTCTCCATCCATAATTTAGCTCTCTTCTGTTGATTCTGATCAAATCTAATTTGTTTCAAGCAAATAATTTGTCTTCTACAGTTTATAAATATGCACAGGTGTGTATAGAAGTACTTTGACATATGGACTAGTTAAGTGTATATATATGCACTTTGTCAGGTGCTATTACTATCTACCTGTATTAGTGTATTTTGCGACACATTGTTTCACAATTATGCGTGTAGATGATGTCCTTGGCAGTGTTTTTTATTTGACAACTGTGCTGTCCAGGTCAGCTTGCGCATACCTCGACTAATTCCATGGGGTACCTGGTATCTCACACCAGCACATGTACCGGTAACTCTAGGAAAAGATCACCTAGTGTTTTTGCCTCCACTGGGATTTGAACCTTAGACCTCGTGGTTCTCAGCCCACTTCATTGACCGCTAGGGCACCCAAGGGTGTGGCCTAGCGGTCAATGAAATGGGCTGAGAACCACGAGGTCTCAGGTTCAAATCCCAGCAGAGATTAAAAAAAAAAAAAAAAACACTAGGTGACTTCTTCCCATCTGTCCTAGCCTTGTTAGACAGAGTTACTTGGTACCTATTGTTGGTGGGAGTTGACAGGTATCCCGTGGAATTAGTCGAGGTGCATGATTGCTGTCCAGACACCACGGTTATCAAAAAAAAGAATTGACTACGATGCCACGCCCTTGGGTGCAAATTAGATGTTGTCCTTGATAGTTCTGTGTCACATTTAAAAAGAAATGACAAAAAACCAAACAAACTGACAAAAACTGAACGGATGAAGTTTCTACTAAGTTTGATTTGGTTCAAGCACTTAAAAATTGACTCAATTGGTTTGATTTCTTTTAGGTAAAAACTGAACCGTCAACCCCGTAGAAGGAGTAATAACTAAGGAGTGAAGCTGTAAAGATCTTTTGGTTTACATAAATTCAATATCATAAAAAGATCACTCATCAATATTTGGGAATTTGACAAATTGGAAAGATTACATGAAGATATGATTGTTGGTTATAAGAATCAACTATCTGAACACATGAATTCTAAAGTCATGTTCTAGTTTCAATCCTTGGAGTGAAAAACTTACTATAACCTACACTACATTTCGCATCAGCGTGAGGCGCAAATTTTGTTGCGACAAGTTTGGTTTGGAAATATGAGGGACAATGTAATTACATCATCAGTGGGCTATAATACTCTTCCTTGGATCTCATTCAGCCAATTTTGTATATTGTAATCACTTTCATTGAACTTGTCAAGATGATCTATGAGCAACCTATGGAGCTGAATTCGTTCCTACTTTTCTCCTTTCACAAAGTGTTTGTGGGGCCAATTCAAGTAACCTTTTAAAGCACTTAATGTTTACTGCGTGCTTATAATATCCTAACTTCAATTGAATACTATGGTCGTTTACATCTCTTACCGTGAAGAACCTTAAATCTCTCATTGCAACTCTGCTTTATGTTTGTTGCAGATATAAACCCAGTGAGGAGACATTGGTACAGATTGATCGATTTTGTGTAAGCATCATTGCTGAATGTGATATGAGTCCCAACCGAAAATTGGCTCCATGGTCACGTTCTTTAAGCCAACAAGGTGGTGCATCTACCACATCAAATACTGTATCGTCTTTGCCTGTTTCGAGTTATGCATCAGGAGCACTTGTGAAGTCCTTAAATTACGTTCGTTCTCTAGTCGCGCAATATATCCCAAAGCGGTCATTTCAACCAGCGGCTTTTGCTGGAGCAGCCACAGCATCAAGACAAGCACTTCCCACACTGTCATCTTTATTGAGCAAATCCTTCAACTCCCAACTTAGCCCTGCAAATGGTAAAGAATTATTAGAGAATAAAGATGTGTCTACTGTTTCAACTTCAGGCTCACCTATAGCTGAAGAAATTAATAGAATGGAAGATCATGAATTCACTGCTTTTGATGTTTTCAAGTGGCGTTGGTGCAGAGATCAACAATCATCACCATCTCTATCCAAAAGGTAGTTAAATTGTTTGCTAGTGGCCTGTCATTTCCCTTTGCTCTGTGTGGCATTTACTGATTATGGAAAGCTCAACTTTCAGTGACCATCTTTTGAATCCCAAAGATGTGAGTGCACATAATTTCCTCGAAGTAGGTGCAGCAGCTCTTCTTGTTGGTGACATGGAAGCTAAAATGAAGGGTGAGCCTTGGAAAATCTTTGGGAGTACAGATATGCCTTATCTAGATCAACTTTTGCAGCCTTCACTGCTCACGACTGTGACCAATTCTGCTTCTGCTCGTGCCCACTTAAGAGCAATAACAGCTCTAAAACGTACTAAACCAGGGCCTCATCAAATATGGTAAGTTCAACTGGCACTGTTTTTCTATATCGTTTTTGAATTTTTGCATCTTAAAATGCTGCTTGAGGTTGGTTTCTACTATGACAGAAAACAATCTCAAATTCTTAATGGAAGTTATAGGAGATCATTTGTCCAATGAATTCACTTTCACTTGTTTATCTTCGAACTATTTCTTCTACACACTGAATGTGCTTCCTGCAAGCTGATGTACAGTCGACTTTCATTTGTTTCAGCATTGGTGCCTATTTTACAGGCTACTATATCTTGAATAGTATAAAGGTTCAAAGGCATGTGGAGGTTTTACTTGAGTTATAGAAACATGGATTCCATAGTCTGTATAAGAAGTGTTGAAAACCCTTCTTTATCTCAATGTTGTACATCTATGAAGAGCAATCATAGTATTTGAAGTCATGCAAAGTAATGAATCTGAACCAGTGAAACTTTAATTTTTGTAGTAGTAATTCTTCTTTCCTTATATATGTGTAAATCAGGGAGGATTCTCCAGTGAGCACTTTCCGTCCCCGTGCAAAGCCGCTTTTTCAGTATCGACACTACAGGTATGTCACGAGGCATTACGTACTAAAAAAAAAAAGATATTTTCTTTTAAGATAATTCAAGTGTTTAGTTATATCTGGAAGCAACCTTTTTTAATGTGAGATCAAGATTTTCCACGCTTTTCTGCCCTAGGGCTTAGTTCAAGTGGTAAAGGTTTAGGGACTTGTGACTTGGTCAGAGATTCGAGCCCTACACCATGCAAACTAAGACGGGTATGTAAGTGGAGGAGGATAGAGGGGCAGTCCCATTATCCCCTAGTTCGAAGCTACAGTTAGTCCTGGGTTGGCAAGGGTGGAAGGGCGGGCTCATTATCCTCTAGTTTTGATGGTTGCGGTTGGTCGTGGGTTGGCCCAAATGGATTTCTCGGTCATTAAAAAAAAAAAAAAAGAAGAAGAAATTCTTTGCTTTCAAATTATAGATGTTCTTGAATTCTTATGTCCAGCCTTTGATTCTTCAAAATTTGTGGTCAATCTATCCTATTTCAGTTATACAATTGAGTTATTAGAATATTATACTTTTCCCTCCCCCTCTCCGTCGGGATGTTGGTCTGTGTCCCCATCTCCATGAATTTAAAGTACTTCTAGCTAGTACCTTGTCTATTTACCTCCTTTACGGATATGTTTGTAAAGTGGACTGAGTTTGAGCATTTCTTTTGAGTTGTTGATGGTCAATTAGTAAAGATAGATGACCTATCCTGTCTTATCTCGTCATATCCACTATTTTTGCCTAATTTCACCTTGCTTCTTTGTTAGGATTGGGCTACAACCTATGTACTCAAAAAACCAGGTTCTTATAAGGTAAATTGCGGGATAAAATTAATCAACACAAGAATTTTTCGTGGAAAACTCCTTGCTCAAGTGAGGCAAAAACCACGACTGATCTCTTATAGGATTTTCCCAGCTTCACTAAACTCGAGCAGTTTAAGGTTACAACAACGTTAGGAACTGTTCCCTAACAGTCCCACCTCTACCCTCTTAACGATAAACTTCAACGACTCTACCCTATCACAGAAGTCCCGTACAACTCGATACAAACACCTACTACACAACAGTGTTGTCAAAGGCGCGCTTAAAGAGCGCTTAAGCCCTGAAGCGAGGCTCAAAACATGTTGAGCGCTTCGCCTCGCTTTATGTGCGCTTCATTGTCATCATCAAGGCTCTAAGACATTCTTTTCCTTGCCAATGAGCCTCTCTTGAAGGGGTGACGCTAGATAATTCATATTTCAGTTTATTGTAATGTTTTTACAATTCCTTTGTCCATACATTTGTTATTCATGCTTATTATGATTAGTCTTGGACTAAACATATATAGATGTGTATTTTTGCACCATTGCGCCTTTTTTCATTAAAGCCCACACTTTATTTGCGCTTTGCGCTTAAAGTCCCAGCTGACCGTAGTGCTTTTTCGCGCTTTTCGCTTTTGATAACACTGCTACACAATTCTAACAAAGTAAATAGATGGAACCAACCAAGTATTGGTTTCATAATTGTACCAGAAAACCAATTCTTGTTTTACTTGGATCCTCTTTCTTTCCTCGTATGCGCGTCAGCTTCCTTTTCCCACTTCAATGCTAATTCCATGTTGATCAACTTATGGTAATATTTCCATAATCTGAAATACAACCTTTGATCGAATAGGAATGAGTCATTCTACTGTTACCTCCCAGTTGGCATGAAATTGCTCTTTGGCAGTCTCCGGTGTTGCGTGATAAGGATCAGTTCCTTTGAGCAATTCCTTTCTTGATATGACTGCTTCACTGAATCCTTCGGAGATCAGTTTGGACTTCTGGTTCTTCAAATGCCTTCCTTATAATTCCCTTGATTGTCTTTGGGTACATTGTTTGTCAAATCATCAAAACATCATTATAAGCTCATCTGTTATTGAGTCAGCAGCTACTTAACATTCAAAACATCATTATAAGCTCAACATCTGTTATTGAGTCAGCAGCTACTTAACATTCTTCCTTGTCTTATAAATGCACAGCTATAGCTGCGTTACGTTGATCCTTTGTCTATGTCGTGACCAGTGTCGGACGAGTCTAACATAGACATGAGTACTTCGTCCCAGTTCTTCAAAATACATTACGAATTAGCAACAAACTAAGCAGAGGATACTTGTACTCTTAGTTACTTTTTGGTATTTTCTGCTCTTTTTATCACCAGAAAAGTTTTTGTAATGGGAAAATTGCTGATGTCAAAATCCTCACAAGGGTAGAAGATTTATAAACAAGGGGATTTAGTCATTGAGATTCTTAAAGCTCAGGAGATAAATTTTGTCTACAGGTAGAAGATTATTTCAGAGCTGATAGATATGATACTGAATGTTGTTTCTACTAGATTAAATGTTCTCTATTCAATGACATATTATATCAGGTTATTGTAGGTTTTCTTTAATATGTGTGGTCATTGGGGTTTCTCACTTTAAAAATATAGTTTTGTTGCTTTCCTTCTAGGTATGCGTTTATCATCTCCCACTACCTAATTTCCTCCCTCGTTGTCTCTCTTGACTCATAATACTTTGATGTTATCAGTGAACAACAGCCTCTGCGATTGAATCCCATGGAGGTCTACGAGGTTATTGCTGCAGCCTGCTCTGAGACTTCTCCGCCAAATACTTATGTGATGACGGTTTCATCTAAACTAAGTAACAACAGTGGAAAGCCATCAATGGACGTGGCTGTCAGTGTACTTGTCAAACTTGTAATTGACATGTATGTGCTCCTTTCCCTGCATCTAAAACTTTTACTAAAAGTAACAGCTATGACTTGAATCTTGTTTATTTTTATATGTTATCCCCTTAGAGGTAACTTGATAGACCTTGAGTAATGGAGTTCGGCAGGAAAGTAGAATTAAATCTGTTAAAGAAGAGTCATTTCCTTCTCAAACATCAAAGTAATGGCATATGCATAATTTCCTCTGCATGCTCAATATTTTAAACATGCTTATGTGTTATGAGTATCAGCACTGGATGCGCTCTTCCAGTTTCTTGATTTTGAAATCTAATCCTTGAGTGAGTAGCCAACAGCTCTTAATGATTCAATACCTTGCCATTCATGTTCGTAGGCTGTGGACCAGGACAAATTTACAGTCCTACTTGTCTTGTAACAGTAGTCTAATTCAATATTAACTTTTTGATAATGCAAGTGCTGTAGATGTCTGTCTTTTTTTTCTTCTTATTTTACACTGACAAGTAAAATTTCTTTGACCTAGTTTGGATCTTTTTTTATGAACAACTAATATGGATCTTTATTGGCCTGATATGGACCTTATGGGATATGCAGGTGGCAACTGAGTTACGTATAAGGAAGTACTCAATTTAATGTTTATTGGTTCATTTACATCACATTTCCATGATAAACCCACAGTACCATTTAATGTTTAGTGGTGCATTTACATCACATTTCCATGATAAATGGATTTTTAGTATTATTTTGGTAATTGTTCCCAGGGGTAATCTATCTTTGCTAATTGTGATTTGTAGGTATGTTTTGGATTCTGAGACTGCTGCTCCTCTCGCGCTGTCCATGCTTGAGGTGCTGCCTTGTTCTAGATGCTCGCTCTTTTGTGTTAATGTTCAGGATACTTACTTTTGTGAAAATTAATTGTAGGAAATGATGAATTCTACTCGTTTGGAATCCAAGACTCGGGCCTTTGATTTAATTTTGAATCTTGGAGTTCATGCTCATTTATTGGAGCCTCCAACAACAGATGATGCTTCGACAATTGAAGAAGAGTATTGCAAAGAAGCTTTTTTGGACAATGAAACTCAACTTTCTTTGGAAGGAAATAAAAAATCAGATTATCTTAAGAAAGCTGGGAATTCCTCAGCCATTGATAAGTTTGAGTGTTGGATTTTAGGCATCCTCTACGAGATCCTTCTTCATCTTGTCCAGGTAAATGTGGCTAACAGTCAAAGCTCTTTCTCTCTCTCTCTCTCTCTGTTATTTCCTGGTCATCATCTTTTAATGTTTATTTTTTCCGAGCTTTGATTTTGTCCCATTCTTTTGTTATTATTTTTGGTTGGCTTTATATCGAGCACTTCAATTATGTAGGATCCAGTTCTCCGGAATCTTAAATTTTGGTTTTTCTGATTTGTCATAATTCATTATAAAATGTTGAAAATTAAGATTTGCATGCATTGTTACATAGCTTGAGTGCTCACAACTCTGTATTGCCTCCACACCACAGGTTAAAGTATAAGGCTAGAAGTTCTTTGATTAAGCTGGAACAAGATTTAACCTTTACTATTGAGGAATAACTGGTCAGTTATTATTAGGCCATTAGACTTCAGTCGGAAAGTTCTCGATACTGAGTTGGGGCACAAATTCACTGGCTTAGTCCTACACCTGATTTTTAGAGTTAGTTTGGGTTTTGTGAATTGCTTAATTGGTTGCCAAATTATTCCTGAAGGTACAATTTTGTCCTTGACTTTGACCTTGTTGCCTTTTGATAAGAATCACCTCAGTGACCCAAGAACACAATAATGAAAATCAAGATTTCAAAGAAACGTGAGGAAGCTGAAAAGAAAATCAAAGAAACGAAAAAGATTTGAGATTTAGGATAAATTGAATCCAAGAAAGTGTTTCTTGGATTCAAGTACAGATCAAGAAGTTCAAAAATAATCCAGAACTTCAAGATAAGTCTAGTTTTAAAAATTGGCTCCTAACATCAACAATTAGCCTAAACAAATGACATTTAGTAGAGAATTAACACAAGAAATACAATAACAATCCCGATTCCCTTAGAATAACGAAGAAGAACAATAACCCTAAATTAATCGCCTTTCTTGATACCTAAAAGTAATCTAAGATTTTGAAGAATTTAAACTTACCCCCTAAAAGTGTAGACGTGAAGGTTGAAGAATAAATCCAATGTAGCCACACCCACAAGAACAAAAGAGAAAATTATCCAATATTATTCAACAACAACATACCCAGTATAATCCCACAAGGTGGGATCTGGGGGGGGGGGGGGGTAGAGTTTACGCAGACCTTAATTGGAGGGTAGAGAGGCTGTTTCCGATAAGATGATAAGATAAACGAAGTGAAGGAAACAATCAGGTAGTACTCAAGCTATAAGAATCTGTCTAATACAAAACAAAGCACTCCTATTTATAAGGCTAAGCAAAACTAACCAAAATTGGTTAGAACAACTAAACAATAATGGACAGATCAGTTTCTGAAGATTTTTATCAATCTTAGAGGCATAGTATGGACAATGCCTAGGAAGATAACTGAGGTTCTCTTTAGTTTGGAGGAGGGTGGAGCAGGAGTCCTAGACAAGGATAGATGGAGGATTGTCCCAGCTTGTATATGGGACAATCTGTAAAGAGAGGAATTCCAGATGTTTCGAAGACACTAGCAATTCAGTGCAGAAGATTAAATTGAATTGCAGTTAGACTTTTTGCCTTTTGGTGTAAACAAATTTACATAGAAGACACGTGTCAATCATAGATAACCTAGGATTCTGCTAGGTTTTGATCAGTTGCTCTTCCTTTTTGCCTCGTAAAAATTGTTTCAGCACAACCTATGTGTTGTTTTGGTTAAATATACCCAACTGTTACTATATCAAAAATAAATTAACTAAGAAATAATTAAATCGGAAATAACTAGCTATTAAAGAAAGACTAGGGATCCTAGCATTCCTGGAAAGGAATTCCAACAACCTTAATAAAATCCTAACTACCTTGGAAAGCATTAAAGATAGTCCTAACAATTAGGAAACAATTCCATAACAAACTAGGAAATGAATTTTTTATCTACAGCTAAGGGATTGCAAGGATGGAACATTACATTTAGGAGGGCTCTAAATGATTGGGAAATTGAAAGAGTAGTGGAGTTTTTTAAGACCTTGGAAGTCTTCCAGGGGTTATCAGAAACAGAGGATAAGCTGCTTTGGAATCCAAGCAAAGATGGGGCCTTCACAGTCAAATCTGCCTACTTAACAATCAGCAACTATGCTCATCAGATAGTCGACTGGCCATGGAAGTTTATCTGGAAGACTAATGCTCCTACAAAGGTTCTATGTTTCACCTAGCTGGTGGCTAGGCAGGCAGTTTTGACTCGAGGAAGGTTGAGAAGAAAGGGGTTCGAGGTATGCTCCAGATGTTTGTTTTGTGGTTCTTACACAGAAACTAATAGTCATCGGTTTCTTCATTGTTCTTTCACTATTCAGCTGTGGCAGCTCTTCCACAATATTGTGGGGATCAAATGGTCTGCGCCTGCAAACACTGTTGATCTGCTTAGGAGCTGGAACAGTTTGGGAGTTTCAGTTAGACAGAAGAAATGGTGGAGATTGGTTCCTGCTTGTATTTGGTGGACAATTTGGAAAGAGAGAAACTCTAGGGTTTTTGATGATAGGGGTAATCATGTGCAAGATATTAAGATGAAGTGTCTACTTTTGTTTCACTTTTGGTGTAAAGAATGCTACTTAGAGGAAAAGTTTTCCTTAATAGATTTTATAGGGCAATTGTAACTGTTTTTTAGGATTTTTGTTGGCAGCAGGGACTTCTCCTCTGTAAATATGGCTTCAGCACTGCCCTAGTGCTATCAATACCAATGTTACCAATTTAAAAAAAAAAAAAAAAAAAAAAAAAAAAAAAGTAGTTTTGACTTTTCTCCCTAAGTTTGGCGACAAGTAGGAGACTTTCCTTAGCTGATTTACGCGGCCATGTTCATGCTTCTTGGGCAGCAAGTAAGCCCATCTTAAGGGCTAAAATGGGCTCCATGTGAGATTTCTTGGCTGCAAGTTTGACACAGTTTAGGTGCTTAAATTGGTCCAAAAGTGGACTGATTTGGCTCATATTTTGTTTCCTCCAAAGGCTGATTATTGGCTCCAATCTACCTCATCTTTGGACCTCAATTTGGGACATAAAATAGTTATTAACACTTAACCAATTCATCTCCTCTAGCCTTGGGCTCTTCTTCAAAATCAACAGCTTCTTTATTTGCACTAGAAGTCCAATGACCTTGTTTTGCAATCCTGTAGCTTGAGATCTTGTTAGTTCCTTCTTGGAGCTTCTAAAGCTTCATCTTTGTCCTTGAATAGAGTTGAGCTTCCTAGGATGCTTTGACCGCTGCATCCTGAATTCATAACTGTTGTGTTTGTTGTGTCCTTCTGGCAGCTGGGGGCACATATTGAAGCTGGGACGCATGTAATGGCATGTAATGCTTAACAAGGGTAGTTTTAAAGATTATTATTTATAATTGAAATTTGAAGAAAAATAGAAAAGAAGGAAGAACAAGTTTAAAAAGGAAAAACTCAAAAAGAAATTCACAGAAATTTACCTCTTCGTCTCTGTTCAAACGAATTGCAGCCATTTCCTCTCTGGGAGATTGTGTATTTGCAGATTGATTGAAGAAGTCAAGAGAGAGGAGGGATCAGGTGTCTAAGAAAGACTCTCTGTGGTTGAACAATTAAGATTAGATTCTGTGTTCTTTTCATTTTCTGCTTTTGTCTCTTGGTTTTCTTTTTTGCATTTACTTTTTTGGGCAGAACATTTGTTTGAATTTTAGCTTTGTGAAGCATCAGGTGTTGCTCATAGGTGCAGGTTGTTGTTTCATTACAGTACTGGAAGTGATGTCAGTAGAGTAAACTACAAAATGGACGTGGAAGATAATAGTTATAGAATTAATAATAGAACCCAAATTGGATGAAACAACATATCTATGGCCGACAATGGCTGGAAAATGGTAAAGGAAAATCTTATAAGTTCTTTTTTAATAAGCTAAGGATGCAATATAAACCTTGAAGTTTACATAGAAACAAGAAGATATGGTTGACTTTGCTGTTCTGTCACATAAACCGGTCTGCCAAACACTGGACTGCAATCCGATCTGGTCTATAATGGCCACCTGCAATCCAGTCTGAGGGGATTGTGATGCTAGCTTTTCCCATCTGGTGTACCGAACAACTCTTTTCCTAAATATTGGCAGAGATCCTCTTACATCAGGATTGCATTTTTTCAGCCCCCAAATAATGCACTAACAAAAAGCAAGCTTCCAAGTTGTGTAATTTAAAGTTCCAACCCCTCAAAGGTCTTACGTCCCATTCTTTCATAACATGCCACTGAAGGTGAACTGAAATAAATAGGAGTCCTTCTTTCTTGTTTATGTATTTCCTTTAAGGTAATAATATGTTGCAAATACCTTTCAAATCTGTCTGATATAATGAAAATGGAATCATGGGCTCACTAATACCTGAACCACTTAAGTAGACGAACTGTGTTTTTTGTGCTCGGATTTCAGGTGCTGGTTCTTAGACTGATTTGTTGTTTAGATTCTATAACACAGTTTATTAGTTTCGTCTTTGCAGACCCTTTAATGGTCTCCTGATCCAGCATTGTCTCCTGCTTCTAACTTTTTCTCATACTTTGAACTCACTTATCTCTACTTAATGGCATTGTACGGTGATGATGACTTAAAGTGCTATTCTCGTTCTAAGTCTATTCACAATGTGATGAACAGACAGAAGAAAAGGAAGAATCCATCTGGGCTTCTGCTCTCAGTTGTTTACTATATTTTGTCTGTGATAGAGGCAGAATAAGGAGGAGCAGACTTAAAGGTCTTGACATAAGGGTGAGTCTATACCTTGGCTTGTTATTGTTGACATTTCATGTTCACTTTCTTTTTCGTGGAGAATGTTTCACCTACTTTGTTTGTTATAACTTATAAGTATAGTAAAGGGAAGAATGTGATTGGACTTCCATAAAATTCCAGAAAGTGGAGAAAGGTTTTTGTGGTGGGGACTTCGCTTCTTGATTTAACGGACCAACTAAACATAGAAAAGAGAAATAGGTACCTGATATGACTGATAAATGAAGTTTATCAATTTCATATATTATTTATCATATAACATCATGAGTTCCTAGCTGGTGAATCAATTTTTGTAGTTAAGGAAAGAATTGTTTGAGGTACAGTCACATTATCCACCTAGTTTCAAATCTGATAATGGATGTCTTTGTTATCCATAAAAATAAAAATAAAAATAAAAAGGAAAAGAATATTGATAGATGAAGTAGATTTGTTAAAAAGAAATAAAGAAAGTAATTACTCCCTGTGTTTCAATTTAACTGGTATGGTTTGAATGGGAGTGGAGTTTAAGAAATAAGGAAAGGCTTTGAATATGTGGTCTTAAACATGCCATTAAACTTCTGCATGCTAAAAAAGCCTGCCAGTAAGGGTAAAATTAGAAGTTTAAAATTGAATATTTCTAAATACAAAGAGTTGCCATTCTGTTTGGAACGCACTAAGAAGGAAATGGTGCCACATAAAATAGCATGCCGTTAAGGGTAAAATTAGAAGTTTAAAATAGAATTGTTCTAAATACAAAGAGTTGCCATTCTGTTTGGAACGACCTAAGAAGGAAATAGTGCCACATAAAATGAAATGGAGGGAGTAATAGATGAACAAAAGTATGATTTTTGGAATCTATTCAAATAAAAATATTATTCGGTGGTACTGGTAAACTGACGAGCTTATAAGTACATGAAAATGCAGGATAAGTTGGACGCGTTTTATGTTATTGTATTTTGTCCTCAATGACCTCAGGTGCTGCCTTATTTGTTTAAATTTGTCTCTTAATCTTCCCCTTCATAAAATGGTAAATATGAGTGTCAACACCAACTGATATAATTTGTGATCCCTAAACGAATATCCATATGACCAACGACGGTTGTGCATTTAATATTAGTCTTTTGTCACATGTATTTAGCCACTTCTCTTTCTATGTTAAGTATCTTAAGTCTCAAAAGTGCTTGATATTTGTTCCAACTTTTCTCTTAATGCTCTTGCAGGTTGTTCAGGTACTTATATGTGTTAGCAGGATGAACTCTTGGGCTGAAATAGTTCACAGCAAGCTTATTGGCATGTTAACAAACATGTTTTATGAAATTCCAGAGATATCTAATAAAGCTCTTTCGGCTACCCCTGAATTTCTTATTCAGCAGGTTGATCTGATTGGAGGAATTGAATTCATATTTGTAGAGGTACTGTCCTATCCATGGTTATAATTCACGTAAAATTGTCCGAGAGTCCTTCATGTGGGAGTAACTTTTGCTTGGCATTTTGTGCCTATTGTATGGAGTTAAAATTGTACTGGGACTCCATCAAATGGGAATAACTTTTGCTTGGCATATTGTGCCTTCTGTATATTTCAAGTGTATATTGTTTCGGGTACAAGACAAAAACTTATGGGTCAAACTGTCTGTAGAAGCTTTCTTTGTATCTGAGCAGGAAGGTTAACAATGCTTTCTGTTTATGTGCTATAAGTTGTACAATCTGCAGAATCTCTGAAGAGATTTTGGTGTGATTAAGCTGGAATAGTCTAAAGTTGGGGGATGGGGGAGTTCTATTTTTTAGTTAAAGTTGGAGCAGGAAATTTTTTTACCCCGTGCAGTCTGTGAAAAGATTCCATTGTCATGAGCTGTTAGCAAAAATAATTCTGGTCGACTTGCAATTTCATATGTGATTGCTTGTATATAGCACAAAGAGAAAGGTTTAGCTTAAAGATAAGTTCTTTCCACCAATGCAGTTAGTGCTTTCAAATGCAAGGGAAGAAAGAAGGAATCTGTACCTGGTGCTTTTTGATTATGCTTTGCATCAAATAAATGAGTCATGCATAGCTAGTGGAACTTCAGACTACAGTGAGGATGAGGTCCAACCTGTCGCTATGCTGCTTATGCTCGCAGATGCACCTGAAGCTTTGCATATATCAGTAAAGCTTGGATTGGAAGGCATCTTGGAGCTTCTGCAACGCCCAATATCTAGTGCATTGTCCAAATATCCAAATTCTGATCGACTTTCTATGGTAATGCTAACTTCATTTCTTGCTTATTCTCATTGGCCATCAAACATGATAGTGTGTCCTTTTTTCGGTGAAAACATCTGAGGAAGCTTATCCAATCGGGCTTCTTTATGATAACTTATAAAACGATTGATGCTTCTCATTATATGCTGTGTTAATGAGCAGTAATTTGGTTGTGCTTCTTGGTGACTAATCAACATAGTTGATAGCCTAAATATTGATGCAAGGGAAATTGCATCTCAGCGAAAGTAGTTCTCTATAAGGTCCAAGAAGGTTTCTCCTTGGGTTGCCTATCTTTTTGGTATTCGGAGGAGATTTTTGGCGGGGTGGTTGTTAAGTCTCTTCGAGGGGTGTATGATGTGGAGTCTTCAACAGTCAAATTGGTCTCCAATGTACTTGTTCCTTACCTGTTTTAATTCTCTATGTGCACTCAAATCTTTATTTCCATGCATCCAACCCCCCCTCCCCCCCAACCACAAAAACACACACACCCACCCTGCAAAAGCCAGGGGTATTATATGTTATAGATAAAGATTCCATATGCGTTGACCTTCTATTCTCTTTTCTTGGTCCGGGTAAGGAAAACCTAAAATTCTAGTTTCGGTCATCTTGACTTTGTTGTCAGCAATACTTGTTCAAATTTCTTGCCATTTACGTGTACGTTTCATGAGCTTAGTTAATCTTAGACTCTAGGTTAATGATGTGCTTGTTCAAAATCGTGGCCTAAACCATTCACGTAGTAATTCCAAATTTTCGATTTTTCGCCTGTCTCTGTATCCCTTAAGGTATTCCTCCATCTGGCGTTGTTTCAAGAACACAAACATGGGGACATTTTAATTTGCATGAGTTTTGTGTGAGTTGGGTGTTTACCATAAAGTCACCTCAGTGATACAATCTGTAGAAATAAAACTTAGTGATGTGATGTTTCAATTTTTTGGACACTTGCATCTTTTTATTAGTTTTTGGGAGTTTTGCTGAAATTTCGTTGTTTGAATTTATTTACTAAGAATCTCATGGCGCGACAAGCCATTTATCATTAGAATAAGTGTCAAGTGGAAGTGTAGTGTATGCAGCAATATTCTGCAGGTAAGAAAGACATTATACACAAGTAATAGAGTTTATTAAACTTTACCTTATCAAAAAAAAGGTAATAAGTTTATTAACTATTTGGTTTTAGATATCCTTTATGCAGAAGGGTTGGGTGTTAGAATCCATAAGTACCGCTGTAACACCTTCAAGTCAATTATAGAGAGACATTATCTAATGCAATATATGCAACTCATCACTCTATCTAATACAATATATGCAACTAATTTTTTCCTGGACCATACCATGCAAATTTCTTTATGATGCAAATTAGGAGATGTTCTTGGAGATTTTCTTATTTTATATTGTGCCTTTTTCTCAAGATTGGTCAATGTTGCTCTCTCTCGATGAACGTGAAATTTTACGTCACACAGAGGTAGTCACTAGTTTACGTACAATGTGGAGTCAGAAAGAAGATATGGAGTGTTAAAAAAATTATAGCAACATGGGAGGGTTTCTGCTTTTTATATGTAGTATCATATATACCTAAAAAATGCCACTGAAATACTTAAATATCCCGTTTTGTCATGAAATATTATTTCAATAATTCAAATACTTAAACTTGAAACAATTATTTGCAAGTAGTAGTTTGGCCATGAAGTCATAGATTTAAGCGAAATATTATTTGAACTCCAAATGAAATATTAAAATAGCTGTTTGAAGGTGAAACTGAAAATAAATAAATTCAAAGCTTCAACTTACACTTACAAATTTTCAATTTCTCAAATATTTTCAAGTGCAAGTCCATGTTCATACACTACTTAAATTTTCATAAACATGTTTCAAGTTCAATTTCAAATACTCTTTTGTCAATTTTCAACTAAACTATTGTCCAGACGCATACGTTGATACAATAACATATTTCCATCTATTCCATGAAAAACAAAACATATAAACTCCGAGTTTGAAGGTTGCAGTTGATCCAAAGGATTGACTGTAGACGGATTTCTCGGTCATAAAAAAATTGATTCAAACTGAAAGTATCAACACTACACAACATAAAAAAGTCTTCGTCTTGCTCAGATTCGTACATCGTAGAGGAGTCAACATACTCCTTTACATATCTGTTACTATTGGCAGGGGATGACTCCCTTTTTAAAAAAAAATTTCATCTTGGAGTTTAGTAGAATGATGTTCTATTTCTTAAACTGGATTTGGAGTTGTAATGCTGTCTTAATGGCTTTCTTCATAGTGGAACATATTTTTCTACCAGTAACATTATTTTACATAATTTCAACAGTAAATCAAAATTTACTTGATTAATCATCTTCATTCTTTGATGTCTTCTCCATTAATCTAACTTTTTTTCAAAGTAAATTCTCAATTAACTAAATTTTTGTTGCTTCAATATCAATAAATAGAAGGGTCCCATCTCTAAATGTTAAGCTTTTAAACGAGTCAGTTCACACAAATTATATCAGTAATTCTTTTTTTGATCAGGTAAATCAGTAAATATTTTCACTTGCTTGTTTCAAGAAAAATAATCAGGTGGAGGTCCATATGGAGTAGGGGGGAAGAGGGAGGGAGGGAGGATGAGTTCCGAACCTAATATAAATAAAGTGTCCTTTCTCTCACAATTTAAGCTTTTAGATGAGTCAGTTCCCACGATTTATTACTTTTCGACCATTATATTTCACTTATTTTGCTTCCACTACTTTTAAACTATACAAGTCAAGTCAGCATCTTAAACTCCATGTCTATTCACTGACTCGTTTAAAGTGGGATGGGGGAGAGTGAAATGGTACATTTCTACGGTAAATTATACATATCCCTGAGATCATTGAACTGAAGACTACTAGGCACATGTAGGTGTTTGTGAATCCAATTTTAAGGACTTTGGGTCCAAAATCTGAAGAGAATTGGCAAATCTGGTGTGTCCAAAGTTGAAGAGAATTGGCAAAACACCGCGACTTTGGCCTAGGAGTTTCGGACAAGTGTTTGGTAGATCTGGCCAGATATTTGGCTACTCTATAGCAAAAATTCCATAACAGCATTCCAGATTTTTTTGTTTGGACTTCTTTGTCACGCCCCGAACCATGGCCTGGGCGTAACACGGCACTCGGGCCTTGCTTGCATGTGTCCGAGCGAACCTCATGGCTTGCTTGTTAACATGGGCATCAAAACAATATAATCTATATGATGCAATTTGAAATGAATCATGAAAAATGTAATTTGCGAATAAAGTCTTGAAATTATGTCATAGCATGAAAAATTCATGAAAACGTAATAGTCGCAAACATGAAAGCATAACCGACTCGTGAACTAATATGCGTCATGAAACCTCTAAAACATGTTTGAATACTAACTACCGGGATACGGCCCTGGACTATCATAAATCGAATACTAATGCACACTCCATGTCAACCCCGAGAGGAGTGGGGCTCACCAATAAGGCGATAATCGAGGTGATCCTACATCGCGTGTGTGTATGCTACGAAAATCGGTATCGCACCGTGAGGTGCCCCGGCAAAAGGACGTTAGTACATGGTGAATAGTACTAGTATGTAAAACTTCTTTCGAAGTGAAGAACATGGCACAACATAGGTATATGACATGAACCGAAACGAACGTAACTTGAACATGAGTATGAAACGTGAGTAAAGTACGAAAACAAGAAATCAATGGAAATACATATATATAAAAGCGCTTTTAACGTGGGGAATGCTATAGTATAACCGACAACATGGTCCGGTACTTGCGTCTACCGCGAACACTCACACCTTGCCGGATATGAGGTTTAAGTAATAATAAGCATGTAAGGATCAAACTGCATAATGAAGGTGTTGCCTCCTTGCCGACAACCCTTATCCTACGGTGGCAACGTAGTTTCGAGCTATCCGAGCCTTCTCGGTTAACTAAGCAATCCCAAAAACATGAACATGATATAGTTGGCTAAGAAGCCCATGATTTTCGTGAAATAACTTGTAACATGATTTCATGAAATATCTTATAATATGGTTTCATGAGATAACTTGTCGTAGTCTTGCAAACATGTTCTTGATTCATGAGTAATAACAATAGTTCATATTATATATATAATTGACTTGAAAACATGCTTGTAACTTGCTACATAAAATCATAAAATTTCATATAAACATAATGAGAACACATGAGGAAGAATTCATGATTCATGGATTAAGCTAGGGTTCCTAATAACCGTAATGGAAGATTAGGAATACAATAACGAATATAGATACAAAATTCATATACATAAATACATGACTATGGGCTACCAATATGTTGGGTTTAATGCCCTAGGGTTTGAACTTCATGGATATCAAGAAACGGAGCATGGGAAGAACGTAGAGATTCCCACGTGTGGATGGAAGTTCTACATACCTTAATTGCTCCAAAATCTTGAATTGAAGACTTGAATTTTGGAGAAGATTTCCTAAATCTTGATTCTTGAACCTTGAGATGGGTTTTCTTGAAAACCCTAGATTAGGAAGAATGATTTCTTGCTTAGATTATTAAAGTATATGTTAGAATTGAGTTGGAAGGGTTTGGATTGACTTACCTTGATGTTTTGGATTATTGCTAGGGCTTGAAATTGTGAATAATGAAATAGAAGAACTCAAGGCTTGGATTTATACAAAAATGAGGCGGAGGTTATATGGACATATTATACGGTCCGTATAAAGTTATACGGTCCGTATAATATGACCATATTTATCATGGCTGAACAGAACGTCGATTTGGAGCGTCCTGAAGTACGGACGAGTTATACGGTCCGTATAAAATTATATGGGCCGTATAACAGGTTCGTATAACATGATCGGTGAACAGACTGCACTGCGTCTCTTCAGTAAAATAGCCATAACTCTTTGCACAGATGTCCGTTTGACCCCCATAATATACCGTTGGAAAGGTATTTCAAAGGGCTACAACTTTCAAGAAGGAAATTTTCACAAATTCCTAACGCAAGTGCCTGAAAACAGGCCATAAGTACAGACTGTCCTAGACTTAGACGAATTTAGAAGGCCTTAAGAACTTCACTTTTGGTTTGACTTCAAAACGACCGTTTATCACCCGAGTTCATCCCAAATAGATTCGTATAGCTAAAATATCACCTTTATACTAGATTCATACATTCATACCTAATTCGGATTTACGGGATGTTACATTCTTAATGCTCATGCCAAACTGAGCGAATGAACGAGATACAATTTCAAGGCATAAATGAAAAGCTCTTTGGATTGTGAGGCATCTCTGAATCTGTCATTTCTTTTTTATAAATTTGCTTTCTCGACTTTGTAAAGAAATTAAAGACTGTTATAACTATTGTGTTCTGTATGTGTTGTTATACACCTACATAGCACTCCTTGCTTCCATTCTTGATAATCGTACAGACCTTTCTAATGAATTATTTCTTCTTTCCATGTGGTAATCTGACCTTTGTTTCATTTGCAGCTGTTGGGAAAAATTGTCGAGAATTTTGAGATGCTTATAAAGTCATTTACTCATCTTGATAAGGAATTTGCTCATATGAGGCAGATAACTAAATCATGCAAATCTCTAGAAAGTATTGATGGAGCTTATGGAAACAGTTTTGGCATGAAAGCGAAGCTCTCTTGGGCCACCTTACATTCTCTTCTTCATTCTGAAAGAACTCTGTGTCGTCACAATGGTTATCTATGGTTGGGGGATTTGATCATCACAGAAATTGTCGAGGAAGGGGATGCTAGTATATGGTCAAGCGTCAGAAGTTTGCAGGAGAAAATTTCTCGGGCCAGTGTTATTGACTATTCACCTGATTTAGATGTCCCATTATCCATATGGCTCATGTGTGGGCTAATAAAATCGAAAAGTAACCTCATTAGATGGGGCTTTTTATATGTTTTGGAGAGGCTTCTTATGCGCTGTAAGTTTTTATTAGATGAAAGTGAAGTCCAACACGCAATTAGTGGTGAAACAGTTGGAGATCTGCATAGTAAAACTCGTCTCGAGAAAGCGAATGCAGTCATTGACATCATGAGCAGTGCCTTGTCCCTGATGGCCCAGATAAATGAGACCGACCGCATGAATATATTAAAGGTGATTTCTTTTATCAAAAAAATATATATTAAAGGTGATTTCTTCTGTCCTTTTCTGGTAAAAAAAAAAAAAAAAGAGAATAAAGGGAGGAAGAACGAAAGAGGAAAGTTATTCAATCTTGAAACGCTTCAGACATGGTGTTCTTAAGAGGATATAATTTGTGGACCTTGAGTTAGATGACATGTGCACCTTTATGCCATGTTATTTGACCTTTAGAGGTATATGTATTTGAACTACATTTGCATATCTGTGTAATGCTTTTCTCTGTTGAAGAGAGCAATAGTCATACTTTTTCGGAAGGATAAATATTTTGTTCCCATCATTTAATTAAACCTTATTCACAACAATACTTTGGATAACTATGTTCTATGGACTTCAACAACAACAACATATCCAGTGTGATCCCACAAGTGGGGTCTGGGGAGCATTGGGTGTACACAGACCTTACCCCTACCTTTGCCGGGTACAGAGGCTGTTTCTGAAAGATCCTCACCTCAGTTCTATGGACTTCAGTGCCATGATATTTTCCATTGCAAGTCCAGTCTGTCTTGTCTGTTGTTTAGGGTTTGCACTGCTCGTAGGGTGATGATCGTACAAAATGCTAATTTACGTATCAATGGGGATACAAGCGGTGGTTAGTGGGTACTACTGTTAACTTATTTTACTACAAGTGGTTGTATCTTCCTGTTACTTATTACCTGTGTCATTGATAGTCAGTTTCAGTGTCTCACTCCAATAATGCTGTTAACCTTTAAACAGATGTGTGAAATTCTTTTTTCTCAACTGTGCCTAAAAGTCCTCCCTTCAACTGTGACATCCATGGATGATCCTATGACCTGTATCAAAGATGTTAGCTGGAATAAGACGATTGGTCCAGGAGAAAGCTTCCCTCGACAGGAGTGCTTTGGCTGGGAGGAACACATTGAAGATACTAACCACAAACTCAAAAGAAACAAGGATCCTCCAAAACCAGAAACTGCATCGATGGCGGCGCTGCTTCTCCATGGACAGGCCATTGTTCCTATGCAATTGGTGGCACGTGTTCCTGCTGCTTTGTTTTATTGGCCGCTAATCCAACTTGCTGGTGCCGCGACTGATAATATTGCATTAGGTGTTTCTGTTGGCAGCAAAGGAAGAGGAAATGTTCCTGGTTCCACCTCTGACATACGAGCCACTCTTCTCCTGCTTTTAATTGGTAAATGCACAGCAGATCCTGCGGCTTTTAAAGAAGTTGGTGGGGAGGAATTCTTTAGGTGATTTCTAGTTATTTTTTCTCTCCAATAAAGTGTATTTTTGTTAATTTAGAAGTTCATAAACAAATTTGCAACATATGGGTATTTTGCAGGGAGTTGTTGGATGATACAGACTCAAGAGTGGCATATTACTCTTCAATGTTTCTTCTGAAGGCAAGTTTCATGTTGTTTTCCTGATCTTTGGCAATGATAAGTCCCACTACATTATGAATTAATCTGAAATTGGCATTTTGCAGAGGATGATGACAGAGGAACCGGAAAATTACCAACGCATGCTGCATAACCTTGTTTCTAGAGCTCAGCAGGTGCGGTCCCCCTTCTTTTGTGACTTCTTTGTTAGAAAATTTATGGGACTGGTGACGATAAAAAGTTATTATGTGTTATTTGCCCTCCCTATTCCACCTACAAAAGTTTGTCTGCATGATGATGAATACCAGCATCTTGTAACAGTTTGTTTCCAGAGCCTCATCATGGCATATTCTGGTTCTATCATTGTTTTGGTAAAATACATTCCTTAATTGCATCCGCTGACAACTCCAACAATTGTCTTGAATTGCTGGTTCTTGATGTCACTTGGACCGTGCTGTTTCTTGTAGCTGGTATCTGTAGGTCTGATGTTTCGTTGCTTTCCCACCGGACATATTTTACAGTGAACAACAACAACAACAACAAGCCCAGTAGAATCCCACCATGTGGGGTCTGGGGAGGGTAGAGTGTACGCAGACCTAACCCCCACCTTGAAAGGTAGGGCGGCTGTTTCCGAAAGACCCTCGGCTCAAAAGAGGAAAACAAGACAAAAGGTCAGATAGGGCCAAGCATATCAAAAACAATATGAAAACAAGGAATAACAAAAGCGAGAAAGTCATGGTAGAGCAGTCCGGAAAGAAAGGAGCATTAACTACTATAGATAAATAAGATAAATATTTTACAGTGAAGTACCCCTGAAATGCTGAGATGCCTGGATTAGAAACTTGTGTCTGCTCTATGAAACATGACTGTGTCGGGAAAATTGCTGACTTGATGTGTCGTGATTCATAGGGCTATTTCATAAGCAACAATTTTCGGCTAAATCTGTTGAGCTGTCATATATTAGTATAACTAAATGCAAATGTTAGGGTGCATGTACAGCTAATCTGTTTCTGTTGAGATCTAGTTGTTAAAATTGGTATGTTATATTCATTTGCAAAAGCTGTCTGTGCAGGATCATGGAAATCTGTAGGCTCTATCATGTTACTGATTACAGGGTTGGACTTGTAATAACTGATTCCCATTTGTGTTTATGGTGTTCTTTGCAGAGCAACAATGAAAAACTCCTGGAGAATCCTTACCTTCAAATGCGGGGGTTACTTCATCTGTCAAATGAATGATATACCACATGATCCTTTGCTCTGCTTTATGAAATTGCTATTTAAAGAATCTTGATGTTCACTGCTTCTGACAATCATGGAGCCCAACTGCAGGGAAAAGTATTCCAAGTTGTGAGCCCAAGGAGGATATCATCATGAAATGGTTGTAAGTGTGCACTTCTGTGGGTGTTTAACCAAAGAATAGTACTCTACGCAACATGGATGCCAAGTTGCTGTACTGGGCTGGCTCGGTTGTTTATGCTTCAGCAGCTTCTCTTATGTCATCTCATGGAGTACCTCTGAAGTGCAATTATGGAATTTGTTTCCATTAATTTTATTGGCATTCTTTTCATGGATGAGAGATCTTCCGATGATGTTTTGAAGCTGCTTGTTCATCAGATGAGTAAGGCAAGCCGAATATGTCCAGAATTCGCGAGCACATGGAAGCCTGAGGATGCACTTCAACCTTACTGTTGGTGTGTCAGATTGGGTTACCGAGCAATCTTCAGGTATTAAATCTGTCTTCTTTACAGCGTTGACTTTTCAGTGTGAGTATGCTTTTAGTTATAGTGGGTGGACTCAACATACTCTCTTTAGTCTTTTGTAAGTTCATTTTTTCAGGACTTTTGCTCCTGTTGGTAAATGAAGAAAAGATTATTTTACTCTATTGGTTCTTGCTCTATTTACTTAAAAACGTGCCTGACTATTGCCATTTTTGCTTATCATGTGAAAGCAGGTGCTGGTTCGAACGAATTTCAACATCAGAAGAATTTTTGTACAGGATAAAATATCCAATCGGCATCTACCTTTTTTGCCTTATTTGGGAATGGTGCTTTATGGAGTTTATAAATTCATATAGGTCTTCCATGCACCATGGATGACAAAATTTTGTGGATTATAATCTGGATCCCGCACATAGGAGGATCACAAGCTTGGACGGTTTTCAGGTTTACAATGTTTAATGTGATCAAACATGGCAGGGTAAATATTCTTATTCTTTTATTTTATTTATCATTGCTTTGTACATGCGTGCAATTTTCTCTTTTCTTCCTGGGTCCTCAAAAGGAAATAATAGATCCTTGGAGGGGAACCATCTTTTTGATAGATGTAAAAGAGATGCTGACTGAATATCCATACATGTAAAATATTAGATAATGCAAGTCCTTTTATTTGATTTTTCCGTCAAACTCTTAAGTGGAGGAATTGTTTAGCTAGTGTGCAAATATGTTGCGATGATTCTCCAGCTTATGCTTCAACTTTGTATAAGCTGCAAATGGGTAGTTCCTTTATCCAAATTTTTGTTGTGAAAAAATTCATCAAATTGGTTTACCATGTTGATGCGTATTTTGCATACTGAAACAGCTCTATGCTTGATGGTAACTTAAAAAATAGCTTTGTACATTTATGATATCCATATTCGCTCTGTGTACGTGTGTAAGGAAGAGCTCGAGAGCGCTTTAAATGCAGATAACATATAAACACCTGAAATTTACATGGTAAATTACTTCAAAGATTTAATAATCATAATGCTCAATTTTTTTAAAGTATTACGTCTCATGCCTCATTCATTACTTCAATTATCGAATTTTGAAAAGTATTTATATTGTACAAAAGCATGATTTTCTCATGCAAGACTTTGAAAAGTAGCATTTCTCTCTTTACCCCAATAAGTTTTATAATGGGTGACAGGGTTGTGAGGGCGTCCTTTCCTCGTTAAGTGTTTTGTGGGCCCCCATTGTCAGCACTCCTTATCTCTCCTTCATTTCTTCTTTTTATTTTTATTTTGCTGAAATCCGTCATTTCTTCAAACGCACCTTTGTCCCACATTTGTAGTTCTATTTGGTTCTTTTCTTTCTATTTTGTATCAGCTCTCGCACTTGTATTTTTCTCAGCTCTTTTTTGTACTCCTATGTGACATAGGCAGAAAAGAAGGGGATTACACATTCACAAATTCACTTGATTTTTTTTTTCTTTGCCATTAATCTTTGCACGCGTTAACTAAATCAATTAAAGAAATTTACTCCCTCTGTTTCATTTTAATTGTTATTTTAGCTCTTTCACGTTCATTAAGAAAAATAATGAATATAAGGTGTAGTTATTAAGTTAAACGCTTTTTGAGAATTGAGTAATATTAAAAAGAACTATTTCTTTAATTTTAAAGGCACGAATAAAAATAATTGACTGCTTTAGTTTTGAATTCCTAAAGGACAATTATTTTGAGCTAAAATGACAGTTAAAAAAGAATTGAAATTTTTGAAAATTTCCAAATCACATCTCAAAATATTATACTTGGAGCCCAAGAGGACCTCAAAAAGATAATTCTTACTCCCTCTGTCTCAATTCATGTGGCACAGTTGAAATTTCGATATTCAAACTTTGAACTTTGATCGTGTATTCGGACAGAGAATCTCTAAGTTTTTTAAAATAAAATTTATATATTTAAAAATTACGTAAAAAGTATTATAAATCATAATAATTAACAACTTAAAATATTTAAAAGACATATAAAAAAATTTCGGCAAACAACGACTTGATAGACTCCAAATTTCAACCATGCCACATAAATTTGGACGGAGGGAGAAATAAGAAACTTAAACAAAACTTAGATTAGCAATAATCACTGAATAGACGCTAAAGCAATGATAAATTTAACGAATATGAAAAAGAAGAAAGATGATTGGTCGGTTAGTTCTTCTAGTTTCTTTAAAAGTTTCACCAAAATATCTTTTGTTCATCCATGAGCAAGTGAAAACACACTAATACCAATCAATATCAACATGAATTGTGGTGAGATGGTTAGGATTTCTCCACCCTTAACCAGAGGTCTTGGGTTCAAGCCCCTGAGAATGGAAAATTTTGTGTTGGGAATGCCGCCTTTAGAAATGGGCCCAGTAGAACGCGAATTCAAATTTAGTCGGGCTTCAATGCGAATACCGTAAATCGGGTGGGAAACAAAAAAAAAAGAAAAAAAGGCACACCATAAATATCCTCTAAAACCTTACTTGTCGTTGTCCACCTTACAAAAAAATTTATCAGAAAACCCTCCTTTTCAGATTTTGTAGTGTGTTGAAGAATATAAATGAGGAAAGAAAACTGACACATTTATAAAGTTCAGTCTTTTAGGATATCAGGGAAATAGAAAAACAAAATTAAATCCAAATTAGTACACTCCATTTATCTCTATTGGATTTTTAACAAATGAAAAAAAAAAAAAAACTACTACTATAAACTAGACGCGGAGACCAAATAAGCCAAACACCTGTCACGCCCCGAACCATGGCCTAGTCGTAACACGACATTCGGTGACTTGCTGCATGTGACAGAGCAAACGACATGGCTTGTTGAATCAACATGGGGGCATGAGCTGATGCGGAATGCACTTTAGAACATGGATAATCTGAGTAAGCATGAAATCTTACAATAGTACTGAAAATACTTGTTTGAAATATGAGGCGGAACTAGTCTGAATAAATATGATAATACTAAGCCAAAATGGCTATATGACTCTGAACAACTGACATCACATAACTGACTAGTCTATGAAATCTCGACATACGAGTCCGACGGCGCTAAACCGCGTTTCTGGGACAAGCGCCCCCGGATACCTTTCTTGCGCATGATCGAAATAAACATAAATAGAGATAACACCCTGAATAGAATGTGGCTCACCCAAAAACTGTTGAATTGTGTCACGACCCAAACTGATGAGCCGTGACGGGAGTCTGACCTCTTGTAACACCTCGTAGCTTCGGGCGAAGGTTTGACTCATAAGATGATAATATAATGGAACCAATATGAGGGTTATAGGAAGTGTTTTGAAAACTAATCAAGTCATAAGAAATGTCTTTGGGCAAAGCAAAGTTGGAAGCCACTCTACGGGGCATGTTTGCAAGTGAGTGTGTAGAAGGTCTTACTTCCAATGGCCATAACCCCTTTATTAATTAGGAATTTGGGAAAACTTCCTAAATGAAAGTTGTAGCCCTTTGAAATACCTTTCCAACGATATATTATGGGGGTCAAGGGGACATCTGTACAAAAAGTTATGGCCATTTTACGAAGGAGTACGGAAGCGGTCCGTTCCTTTGGTCATGTTATACGAACTACTTATACGACCCATATAATTTTATACGGACCGTACGTCCGTACTTCATGAAACCTCAACCCGACGTTCTATTTTCAATCATGATAAAATATGGTCATATTATACGGACCGTATAATATGTCCATATAATTTCCGCCTCACTTTTGTATAAATTCAAGTCTTCAGTTCTTTTATTTCATTATTCACAATTCCAAGCCCTAGCAACAATCCAAAACATCAAGGTAAGTCAATCCAAACCCTTCCAACTCAATTCTAACATTTACTCTAATAATCTCAGCAAGAAATCATTGTTCCAAATCTAGGGTTTTCAAGAAAACCCATCTCAAGATTCAAGAATCAAGATTTAGGAAATCTTCTCCAAAATTCAAGTCTTTAATTCAAGATTTTGGAGCAATTAAGGTATGTAGAACTTCCATCCACATGTGGGAATCTCTACGTTCTTCCCCATGCTCTGTTTCTTGATATCCATGAAGTTCAAATCCTAGGGCTTTAAACCCAACATATTTGTAGCCCGTATTTATGTATTTATGTACATGAATTTTGTATCTATATTCGTTATTGTATTCATAATCTTTCATTACGGTTATTAGGAACCCTAACTTAATCCATGAATCATGAATTCTTCCTCATGTGTTCTCATTATGTTTATATTATGATTTTTATTTAGCAAGTTACAAGCATGTTTTCAAGTCAATTATATATATAATTATGAACTATTGTTATTACTCATGAAACAAGAATATGTTTGCAAGACTATGACAAGTTATCTCATGAAACCATGTTACAAGATATTTCATGAAACCATGTTACAAGTTATTTCACGAAAATCATGGGCTTCTTAGCTAACTATATCATGTTCATGTTTTTGGGATTTGCTTAGTTAACCGAGAAGGTTCAGTAAAGCCTGAAACTACGTAGCCACCGTAGGATAAGGGTTGTCAGCAAGGAGGCAACACTTTCATTATGCAGTTTGGATCCTTACATGCTTATTATTATTTAAATCTCATATCCCTGGCAAAGTGTGAGTGTTCTGCTGGTAGGATGCAAGTACCAGATCATGTTGTCGGTTATACTATAACACTCCCCACGTTACAAGCAGTTTTATATACATGTATTTCCATTGATTTACTATTTTCAGACTTTACTCACGTTTCATGCTCATGTTCAAGTTACATTCAGTTTCAGTTCATGTCCTATACCTATGTTGTGCCATGTTCTTCATTTCGAATAGGTTTTACATACTAGTACTATTCACCATGTACTAACGTCCCTTCGCCGGGGCTGCACTTCACGGTGCGATACCGATTTTCGAGCATACACACACGCGAGATCACCTCGATTATCGGCTTATTGGTGAGCCCCACTTCTCTCGGGTTCAATAGAGTGCATTAGTATTCGATTTATGGTAGTCTAGGGCCATGTCTGGTAGTTAGTATTCGGACATGTTTTAGAGGTTTCATAGACAGATATTAGTTCACGAGTCGATTATGCTTTCATGTTTGCGGAACTATTACGTTTTCATGATTTTTCATGCTATGAGATAATTTCAAGACTTTATTCCGCAAATTACATTTTCATGATTCATTTAAATTGCATCATATAGATTATATTGTTTTGATGCCCATGTTGACAAGAAAGCCATGAGGTTCGCTCGGACATATGCAAGCAAGGCCCGAGTGCCGTATTATGCCCAGGCCATGGTTCGGGGCATGACACCTCTAATGACCAAACACCCCTAAACACGTATCTAAAACATACTGAACGTCAAAGGTCCATAAATGGCATAAACTGATCTCATAAGAAGGAAACATCAAAACTTTGTACAATCTGCATATACATATACAAAACTGAGGAAGAACGATTGCAAGCCGGCCTAGGTTCTTGCATATATCGTACACGTAGGAATAGAAGCCGAAAAGGCTACATCATCCGACTACTACATACAACCGCACGGTCTCTCTTTCGGAATAGAGCGTAGAAAGGACGGGACAGGGCCCCGTCATACCCATATGTATACACATCCAAAAAGGGTCATACCAAAACTGACTGTAGCTTCGGATCAAATAGAGCGTACTGACCACTGCTAGATTTAGAGGTCCTGCGAGGGGCCGGACCACCCGTCGTCTCCCCCGTACCGCGAGCATGAACGCGCCCCCGAGCAACGGGAGTCGGTACGGATAATGTACCGAGTATGTAAGGCATAAGAACAACATATATACATAAGAATCATGGATAAGATCTGAACTCATAAACTGAAATGATTGACTGCATGTACTCGTATGAACTAGTATCCGCTTAAATTTGCATAAATCTGTATAACTGACAAATGCCTCTGTGGGCACATAATATGCATGCTCATACCTATCAATGATGGTCGTGCATCTATATATGTGTGCGTATATAACGCCTGATGTATGTGCGTATATAACGCCTGTAAAGCCTCTATGGCATCTCATCATATCATATCGGCTCCTCTGCGGCCATAATCAATATAATCATCATAGTGGTAGTGCGTATATAACCCCTATATCTCTTCTCATACTTGAATATATCTAATATTCGTGTATATAACGCCTTCTGGTCACGGGTCAATATACATAAATATATAATGAATGTAATGCATGAATAAACTGTATGAACAGAACTGGCTATATAAGACTGGACCCATGAATAGAAGGATTACTCATAAATGGGATACATGAACATCAAAGACTGAAGTGCTTCTAATGCTTCTAAGGGAAGGAATGGCCTTAATATACCTGGAAGTATACTCAATCATCCAACTTCTGCCTCTCGAACTTGCAAGTTTACAATTAAGATAACATAGGGCTTAGTTAGACTATTTACTTCACTTACTGTTACACCTCGAAAATTTTTCCGTTGATGCACAGTGAATAGGCTAATGAAGAGAACGAAGTATATGATGTTTCAATAAGTAAGAAATAGTATTTGATAGTTCTAAATAAGATTTTTAAAGACATTCGATGTTAGACGAGAAAGTTGCCAAGAGAAGGCAATGTATACGATAAGTATCGGAAGGATTTACAAGTAGCTAGTTAATGATGGCTTAATGATGTTATGGGGAAGAGTTATAACGCCCCTTAGGTTATTAATGAAGTGATAAACAAGTGGTAAGAAGGTTTCATAAGGATTGGAGATCAAACGAGACGACAGGAACAACTTTGGTGAAACTGTGGGTTTCACGGTCAGGTTCCACGGCCCATATAATGTTCCACGGACCGTGGAAGGATCCGTGGAACTGCCAGCAGAAGTGGTGGCTGGCTGGTCATGAACCACGACCAGTTCCACGGACAGCACCATGTTCCACGGACCGTGGAACAGTCCGTGGAAGTCCCGACGGGCTGAAATGTTCTAAGTCTTTAAATGTGATTCCAACTTCATTATTTCATTTCCAACACTTCTCCACTTCTCTCTAAAGTCTCTAGAACCTTACATATATTTAATGAACGAGAATCCAAGGGAAATCAAAGGTTCTTATCATCAAACCAAGTGAATCAAAGTGAGAAAACCCATTAAAGTTCATCAAAAGCAAGGAATTCAAGTGAAGGAAAAACTAGGGTTTTGCTCAAGTGAGGTATTTGCACTCAAGGTTCAATCCTACACCTTCTAAGGTAAGTTTTATGACATATCCATGTTATTTAAGGTATTTGAAAGTTGAAACACATGGATTGCAAAAGAATATAGAAATGGGTTATGAATGTGGAAATAGTGTCACTCTTGAATAGATGTTTGGAATGAGTTATGATTCTTGATACATTATGAATATGATCATGTTATAAATGATATTGAGAGTATGAAATCGACATTGTAAGTGAATAAACGTAATATCGAGATATGTCTACGAATATGGATGAATTGGAGTGAATGGTGAAGTAAGAGTAATATAGTTGACTAAAGGCTATTGTGATGATATTGTGAATATTGTTGTTGATGTTTGGGAATTGATATATGATATGGAGGAAGTCGTATAAATAAAGGAGATGCTGTCCGATTTTCTCTAGAATTAGTCATGAATGCTAATCTATCCATTATCTAATATGAGTATGCACTTCAATGAAGGTAGAACGTGAGCATTGAAGAAGCATGAGCAAGTGTAGAATAGTTGAACGGAAAGGTATGTAAGGCTAACCCTTCTTTCATAAGGCATGGTTCTTTGGCCAAATATTTATCCTTCTACGAGTCTACGATATTCTCCAATGATCCTACCTCTAGAAGCTATGAAGCTTATGATGCTCAATATGATACGATTGTACTAAATTTCTTATACGACGAGTAATCCTCTAAGGATAGACTGTAATGAATAACGATAGTAAAACGGCTAAAGATAAATATGAGCTTATATGTATGTGTGCCCATGAAAGGCTATTGTGAACCCCGAGCTTATATGGCCGGGTAGAATATAGTGAATATGTATATATGTATATCTATATATGACGACGCGTGCACACCACTGCAGTTGGGTACGGATAACATTGAGCCTTTGTAGGGCCGGGTATGACACTGAGCCTTGGTAGGGCCAGGTATGTGAAACACCGAACCTTCGTGGTCGAGTATGCTATATAAATGCTATGTATATGACATCAATATGAGTACGAATATGCTATGTATATGACATCTATATGAGTACGAATATGCTATGTATATGACATCAATATGAGTACGAATATGTTAAGAATATGTAAATGCGAAGTAAAGGCTATGTATATGCAATGTATATGATATGAGCATGAGTATGAAAGGAAATATGAATACGAATATGAAAATGGATACGAAAGGTAGATGAGTACGGATATGAACGTATGTGCACAGAACGCAATAGAAATAGCACGTCGCTATGGAAAGCAAGTAAGTGCGATGACGTTAATGCTATTATCTCCCATCCTATGCTATTTCATATGTTGACTATTATGCTTTCATATTGATATTGATCATGCTTTACATACTCAGTACATTCTTCGTACTGACGTCCTTTTGTTTGTGGACGCTGCGTCATGCCCGCAGGTGGCCAGGGAGAGAGACTTGATCTATAGCTACATTTCTCAGGGACTACATAGCGGAGTTCCACTTCATTCGGAGCTACAGCTTTTGCTATAGATTCTTTTGTGTACATATTCATGGGCACGGCGGGGTCCTGTCCCGCCCATATGTTATGATATGACGTATTCTTCTTAGAGGCTCGTAGACACTGTGTATATGGTTAGATATGTTTGGCCTTGTCGGCCTATATATTTGGGATATTATTTTGATAGCCTTGTCGGTTATGTACATTTATATGGGCATAGTGTTAATAATGATATAGATGTGTCGTTGCCTAATGAGATTAGAATGATGATGAATGAAAAGCATGATTTGATTATGTGGCTTACCTAGATGTGATGTATAAGTATGTTAAGGGGTGCCAGGGTGGGCTAGCACCGGGTGCTCGTCGCGGCCCTCCGGTTGGGTCGTGACAAAAGTGGTATCAGAGTAGTTCAGTCCTAGGGTGTGTCTACGAGCTGTGTCTAGTAGAGTCTTTGTTATGGGTGTATTGCGCGCCACACTTATAAACAAGAAGCTGCGGGCATTTTAGGAATGAATGACCTTCTTTCTTAATAAGAATCGTGCGATAGAGCTATGATGTAAGAACTTCTTGTTTCTTAACCATGTGTTGTGTATTTCGAAAATGCGTAAAGAGAAAGGCTACAAGCAGCCCAAAAGGGCAAGACGGTAGCAGAAAAGCGGGCTGAAAAAGCACCGCCACCGGTAGTAGAGGAAAGTGAGTCCCAAAGTGCGGCTCAATCTCAGTCCTCCCGTTTAGTGCCTATACTAGAGGAGCGTGAGGGAGCCTCAGCCCCAGCTCCAGCACCTCCGGCTCCTCCACCGGGTGCTTCAGGCCAAGATGTGAAAGAGGCCATTAATCCGCCGACTCAATTGGTTGCGCCCGTACTCGGAGGCAAAGCATAAGGCAAGGTGATAGAGGCACATTGGTGCAAGAGCCCGTGACTTCATTAGTTTGAACCCCCAGAATTCTTTGGATCAAAGCCGGATGAGGACCCTCAGAATTTCATTGATGGTATGTTGAGGACGCTTCGTTTGATACATGCTTCGGACACCGAATCGGTGGAGTTAGCGTCCTATAGATTACGGGACGTTGCGGTATGCTGGTACACGATTTGGATGGCTTCACGGGGAGCCAATGCACCTCCCTCGGTATAGCAAGAATTTGTGGATGCATTTCTCCGACATTATTTGCCTCCGGAAGTTCGGTGAGCTAGGGCCGACAAGTTATTGAATCTAAGACAAGGGTGCATGAGTGCTCTAGAGTATAGTCTCCGCTTCAATTCCTTGGCTAGGTATGCTTCGGCCATGGTAGCGGATATGGGTGATCGAGTGCACCAGTTTGTGAAAGGCCTAGGGCCACATTTGATGGATAGCTTCTTGACCACGTCCTTTCAGGACAATATGGATATTGCACGCATTCAAGCCCATGCTCAGAATTTAGAAGAAAGTCTACAACAACAAAGAAGTGAGCGTGACAATGATAGAGGGCATATCAAGAGGGCCAGATCTTCGGGTCGAATGAGTGAGCACAAAGGTGGGCACAGATAACAGTTTTCGAGGTATTCAGGCCAATCTATGACTAGTGCGCCTCCACGGTTTTCAGGCCAGAGATTTGATAGATCTACTCATCCCGGGCCGAGTCAGAGCTTTTCGGGATCTCAGTTTAGAGGTGATTCGGGTCAGGCGAGGCCACCCATACCACGATGCTCCCAGTATGGGAAGTTACATTGGGGTCAATGCAGATTGGGTTCAGAGGGTTGCTATTCATGTGGTCGGCCAGGCTATATCATGCGTGATTTCCCCTCGGTTGGTGGCAGAGGTAAGACCCAGCCTTCAGGGTCAGTATTCGGATCTTCAGCATCAATACGCCCTATGGGGCTAGGTTCGCGCGCCGCCGGCCATGGTAGAGCGGCGGAGAGTCCCCGGTTCTAGCGGTCCTCGACCGTATTTATGCTTTAGCTGACGCTAAGATCTTGAGTCTTCTCCTGATGTTGTCACAGGTATATTATCGGTATTTTCTCATGATGTATATGCTTTGATAGATCCTGGCTCCACATTGTCATATGTTACTCCATATATTGCAGGTCGGTTTAAAGTCAAACCGGAGTCGATTAAACCTTTTGAGGTGTCCACACCCGTTGGTGAATCGGTAATAGCTAGCCGAGTATATAGAAATTGTGTAATTGTGATTTGTGATTTCCGTACTATGATTGACTTGTATGAGTTAAGAATGGTGGATTTTGATGTCATTATGGGCATGGATTGGTTGGCTTCTTGCTACGCCAATGTTGATTATAGAATGAAAATGGTTCGTTTTCAATTTCCGGGAGAACCAGTTTTAGAATGGAAAGGAAATGCGGCGTCACCAAAGGGTAGGTTTATTTCCTATTTAAAGGCAAGGAAAATGATTACAAAAGGTTGTATTTATCATCTAGTGCGGGTTCAAGATGTAGAAGCTGAACTGCTGACTCTTCAGTCAGTTCCCGTAGTGAATGAATTTGCGGATGTATTCCCGGAAGAGCTTCCAGGCCTTCCTCCCGAGCGGGAGATGGATTTTGCTATTGACGTGTTGCCAGACACCAAGCCTATATCTATTCCTCCTTATAGAATGGCTCCCGCAGAATTGAAAGAGTTGAAGGAGCAATTGAAAGACTTACTTAAGAAAGGCTTTATTAGGCCTAGTTCATCCCCGTGGGGAGCACCCGTATTGTGTTCGAAAGAAAGATGGCTCTTTGAGAATGTGCATTGATTATTGGCAACTGAATAAGGTGACGATTAAGAATAAATATCCTCTTCCAAGGATCGATGACTTATTTGATCAATTACAAGGTGCCAAATGGTTTTTCAAGATAGATTTGAGATCCGGGTATCATCAAGTGAGAGTTAGGGAGAACGATATCCCTAAGACATCCTTCAGAACAAGATATGGCCATTTTGAGTTTCGGGTGATGTCATTTAGGCTAACTAATGCACCGGCAGTATTTATGGATCTGATGAACGATGTGTTCAGGCCTTTTCTAGATTTGTTTGTGATTGTATTCATCGATAATATTTTGGTGTATTCTAGATCCGAGGCAGAACATGCGGATCATTTGCGTACTGTTCTTAGAGTTCTTCAAACTCGAGAGTTATTTGTAAAATTTTCTAAGTGTGAGTTCTGGTTGAACTCAGTGACATTTCTTGGGCACATTGTTTCAGCCGATGGTATTCGGGTAGATAGCCAAAAGATTGAGGCCGTGAAGACTTGGCCAAGGCCCACACCTCCTACGGAGGTTCGTAGCTTTCTAGGCTTAGCAGGTTATTACAGGAGGTTTGTTGAAAATTTTTCTTCTATATCTGCACCACTCACAAAGCTGACCCAGAAATCAGCTAAGTTTCAATGGACAGATGCTTGGGAACGTAATTTCCAAGAGCTAAAAGATAGATTGACTTCTGCACCAGTCCTGACACTTCCAGAGGGATTGAAAGGTTATGTTGTTTATTACGATGCTTTAGGCGTTAGGCTAGGCTGTGTATTGATGCAACATGGCAAGGTGATTGCGTATGCTTCAAGGCAATTGCGAAAACATGAAAAGAATTATCCAACCCATGATCTTGAATTGGCTGCAGTGATTCATGCATTAAAGATATGGAGACATTATTTATATGGTGTTCATGTAGATGTTTGCACAGATCATAAGAGCCTTTAGTATATCTTCAAGCAAAAAGAGTTGAATTTGAGGCAACGACGATGGTTGGAATTGTTAAAAGATTATGATGTTGACATTCTATATCACCCCGGAAAGGCAAATGTTGTGGCTAACGCTCTCAGCCGCAGATCTATGGGGAGTTTATGTGTGTACAATCGGAGAGAGAGAAATGACCCGTGAGCTCCGGCGCTAGCTAGCCTAGGAGTTCGAGTAGTGGACTCGGTAGCAGGGGAACTACCATTCAGAATTCAGCAGTTTCGTCGCTAGTAGTAGAAGTGAAAGAGCGACAATACGAAGATCCCATGCTAGTGCAGTACAGAGATACACTCTCTCAGAAAGAGGAGTCCTCATTTGAGATTACGGGAGATGGAGTTCTCCAATGTCGAGGCAGATTATGTGTTCCTTGTCACACCCTTAATCCGATAAGGTGTGATGGGCACCCGACCCTTACCTAGGGCCGAGCGAACCCGCAGACCTTCGTAATACACATAATCATACTGGGCCCGCAAAACGTGTCAAAATGCAGAAGGAAAATTTTCAAAGAACATCATACTTTTCGTCTTTTCAAATCAAATAAAATCTATAGTCATAACGAATCTGTAACATAATGCGTATTGGTATATCGGCTTACATAGCCGATTACAAAACAAATCTGCAGCATAATGCATAGTAATACATCGGTTACGCACACCGCTCACAAACCGACATATCACACACACGACACCGTCATCGCAAAGTCTCTACCAACATCTCGGATACCACACAAAAGCACTCGGACTCGGCGGCCTCCGGAGGAAATGGAGCTCGCCAATCCCGCCGAAACATCTCCACTGCTAACATCATCTCACTCACGTGGGTACCGCGCGGCATGAAACGCAGCCCCCGAAGAAAAGGGGTCGATGGGAATATGTGTCGAGTATGCAAAAAAAAATACGAAAAAGCGAAATCATAACCGAAGTCGGGAGTACGGAAAAGTGAGCATAATAACCCGAATACCAAAGTACTTACATCCGACATACAAATCATACATAAGGGGTTCAGAAGACAAATAGGATAATCAGAATGTCAAAATGCTTCGCTTTCTTTTGAAAAACATTTCTGTCTCGTATATGCGGAAAATCAAACATATCATATGAGCTGACATTAACCGAATGATCATAATCCAGACTGTCAAAGTCACACATACACTTACCGCGGTCAAGTACCCAGCGGCCAATGTCACATATACACATACCGCGGTCAAGTATCCAGCGGTCAATATCACACATACCGCGGTCAAGTATCCAGCGGTCAATATCACACATACCGCGGTCAAGTATCCAGCGATCAACATCACACCACATACCGGCCCAGGACTCGGCGAAAAACGTAACAACAGAATGCACGAGCAGAATCATAAGTAACCAAATACAGTTTAAAACATTTTCAAAGACTTAATAGGTTAATCAAAACGAACCATCATTGGTAAACTAAAACAGTAGTCAAATCAGATTTTCTTCCGAATATCACTCGGGAACATATCAACCCGAACTTCAGAAACCGTAGTTACGTATCAAAATCACGTACATAAAAATCCTTATTTCAGACTCAACAGATAAATAAGTAATCATACTCGGGGGTCGGAAAGATAGTCGTATTAAGTTCTTTTCAAAAAGTCGTTAGCACTATACAAAGAAAAGTCGCGGGACACACGGACGAGCGTCAACCCAAT
The DNA here is from genome assembly GCF_029784015.1 of Lycium ferocissimum. NCBI lineage: Eukaryota > Viridiplantae > Streptophyta > Magnoliopsida > Solanales > Solanaceae > Lycium > Lycium ferocissimum. Next base: position 43,572,802 of record NC_081344.1, on the reverse strand, counting down.
CCGGGCCCGCCTATGGAAATCATAGTCATTATATGTCATAGAATCATTTACGAGCATATCAAAGCCATCCGGTTACCGCCGTGAAAGTTACGGACGTTCGTAGTTACAAAACTCTTTTGAAAACAAAACTTTTTCTGCAACATTTGAAAACCAATCATACAAAGACATATAAACCATAGATTGACCACATTAGGATGCCAACATCAAGAAGCAAATATGAATCATAACCAAGCTCGGACTTTACGAATAGAATTACCCCCGAAGCTCATAACATATCATAACCTTTGGTTTGGAAGATACGAATATTTTGGAAAACATTTATGGATTATCAGGAAGGAAATCATGCCTCGGAATCTTAGATTTCTTAACTTTTGATAACAAGGAAAATATGGAAACATTTATGAAATCGTAACCTAGAGATCATGCCTTTGAAAGAAAGGGACGAGCCTTAACATACCTTGATTGCTTCCTAAGCTAATCCAAAATCAAGTCTCGGCTTCTCAAAATCTACAACACATCATTAGACACCAAACATTAGTCGTAGGCACCTCGGAATCCCATTTTAAGCTCGCACTTTATTTACAAAAATTTGGGCAGCATTTCCCCTATAAACTCAGCATCCCCGAGAATTCAACTCGGCCAATATTATAAAAAACAATACCAACCATCATAATACAATATCAATAATCAATCCTAAACGCATTCTAACATTAATAACTCCCTTCACATAATTCGATGACATTCCATTACATTCAATTCAACTACATACATTCAAATTAACATCAACGCTCACATGTTCGAGTACCAATCCAAGATCATTCAACTAAGATTCAAGACACTTCAAACAATCCACACCATATTCAAAACAACCCAACCAATACACAACTCCACCCAAAACCATTCCAATTCAACAAGAACATTACTCACACCTTTCTTTCTTCCAAATTCATAAACTATACCAACAACAATTCCAACAATACCAACATTAACCATAATATTTCCAACTTCAAAATACTTTATAAACATTCCATATGGTGTTTGTCCCATATTTCCATCACGAAACCATTTTATAACGATTTTTCACTCCTTCTCCGTAAATAAACCAATATTAACACAAATAGAAAGAGATTCATACCTTTCCCCGATAATAATGCTATATATTTGCTCCTCCACCTTGAACTTAAGCCACAAGGCCTCAATACGCGGTTTTGAAGTCGCAACTATATCTTTCGGATCGGAATTTGGGAATTATACCTGGTTTCGGGCTAAAAGTTGGTGGTGGAAGGTTGGGGAATTTTCTAGAATATTTGGAATGTTTTTGGTCTGATTTTTTTGGCTGAAAATGAGGGGTTAAGCCCCTTTATATAGCTGCTCCGAAGTCACTGTAGCAGTACTGTAGTGTTATATCCCGCATTTTTGTGTAATTGGATAATTTGAGACGATCGCGGGAGGACGGCAAGCAGGCCACATCTTTACTTTGTTAAGTATATGAATGGCTTATGAAGAATTTGGGAGCGAAATTATTAAGGAAGGTCAAGGGCATAAAGGGAAATTCGCGATATGCCTCGTGGAATTATGGAGGAAGACGAAGGGTAAAATGGTAATTTCACAAGTGTTCAAGAAAAATTCTTGGAAAAATTCCAAGTTGGCCGTATGGCATGTGTGGCACATGCCCACATTTTATTAATTAAGTGGGGGCTAAATTACAAATTATGAGAAATGGGGACCAATCTTACAAAGGAAGACATGTAGTCTTTCTTATTCATTTTAAGAAAAATCCAAGAAAATGGAAGGTTTTTCTAGAGAAATAAAGAGAGGGATTATGTGGTCATACTTTATTTTGAGGGACCTATTTATAAATAATGAAATTTGGTGGAAGACT
>NC_081344.1:43564036-43570820 GCF_029784015.1 Lycium ferocissimum | reverse complement strand
ATCGTCATCGAGGGCAAACACACACACGCGGGACGTTTGTCCCATCCACACTTGGCCCGAACCCGAGGAAGGTGATCTTCTTTAATTGATAAGGGATAACGTCTCACGTCGAAACCCCTGTCCGATGCTTGCACCGCCTTTTCGACTGCAAATTCGAGGTTATAGTTGGGCTTTGCCGGTATTATGTTTGTGGCCGTCGGTTGACGAAGTGTCTTACCTTCGGGTTTGAGAGCAGGTGCGGTACCCGGAGATGAAGCCGAGGGTACATTCTGGGAAGCAGAGTCGGTGTTCGTTGACATTTTTTGGTCAAGTATGAATTTATGAAGAAGGTTTGAAGAAGATTTGAAGATTCAGATGAAGACTTGAAGGCTGAGATGAATATATGAACTTGAAGGTTTGAAGATTTGAAAATTCGGGTTGAAGATATGAAGGTTTGGCTTAAAGGGACAAGAAGATTCGTGATAACGGGGCAGTTCAAGCAAAGAAACGAAGATAAGAAAAGTTGAAAGTGAAAAATGAAAGGTAGAAAAAAATTAGAATCCTTATATAGACATTTTACCTTGGCGGTTACCGAGGCCAACCAATCGGGAGATGACACGTGTCCGAGAATTAATGACATGTGATTTGAAGCGACGTGGCTTCGAGGCGGCTTCCGAAGTCAGGCCACTCGAATAGGACACGTGGCCGAAGTCGAAGACATGACGTGAGGGTGACGTTGCTTCCGCCTATTTTGAAGATAAGAACAAACTTATGAATGAGACCACCGGTTTGAGACTTTTCCACTTCCCATCACTCCGGAGAAATTCGAAAAGTGTGGGGACTATCTGTATACAGTAAAAACCGGGTTAATTTGTTACCGGTAAGACCGGAGCAAAAGATAGGCTCAAATGGGTACAATTTGTTCGATCTTGCTCCACACCAGGGTGCTGTACTGGACACAAAGATATCCGAGCTAAAATAAGCGTGTCCGTTGGTCCGGATAATCAGTTGTGAGTCTGCACGCGTCGTAAAATTGTTCCACTATTTGTGCTGACAACCGTACGGTTCAGCTTTATCCTTTTTAGGATTTGTTTAGAAAGGCTTTTTGGTAGTGTAATAAAGGCCCATTAGGAATACCTATAAATAGAGGGCAACACCCCCCCCCCCCCCCCCCCCGCTTCCCCTTTTGAAGATTAGCTTTTTTCTCATATCACAACATTGTAACCATCTGAAATATTAAAGTTCTCTTAAAGCATTTTTAGTCGAATTCGTGGTGTTCATCCAAAACCGTGCCAATCTTATATATTGTTTGGCACTTTCAATCGTCTCATTATCATTATTTAGCACATTTAACACATACTATCCGCTTATTATATACTTTATATATACACATATACTTAAATACAATCGTATAAATATTCATTTAGAATTTATATTTACCAAAAGATTAAGTTCATCCACATATCCTATTCACCACTTACAAATCTAATTGTTATCCGTATTTCGGGGTAAACAGCGGGTAAACAGCAATGACAAACTATAATATCCAATTCCCGAGTTGTCGGTCCTATTGGCCTGTCTGGTGGCTTGTGCATGCTATCGTCGGATGATATTCAGGTTCGCCATTTTTCTTCCTTCCATTATTTTTATTGAAGTTTTAATTTATGATCAGCGCATAATTGTGAGTTTTGGTGCATTTTTTCCATACTTAAGTACTAATGGAATTATTAGGAGAAGATAATTTAATGAACTTATAGCTAACTTGGTAAAATGGGATCACTCCTAAATTATTACTGGGGACTTTAATGATACAACTGATAACTCAAAAAAAATAGGGAATGGTTAGAGAGCTTTGGTCTTTTACTGATTTCAAAAACTTTTATTTAGAACCTGAGAGCAATTGATTTAGGATATAAAGGAAACTTGGACCTGGTGGTGTTTTTGGAAAAATCAAGGTGGTATCCAAGAATGTCTTGACAGGACTTTAATGATTGGAGAGCTAAAATTTGATAACGCATATATTGTTCATGTTGATACTGAGGATTCTGACCATGCAGCTCTTTACCATCTCTACTTAAGCTAGTCATGTGGAAAAAAAGAAGAAGAAAAGATTTATTTTGATAAGAAATGGTGTGAGAAAGAGAAAATAACGAGTATTGTTCAGAGAACTTAGAATGATGAATATAATGATTTTGAGCAATCTCGTTTTTACTTTAAATTAAGGGATTTAAACATTCCTTAATTGCGTTATTAAGGGGTGGCAATGAAAATTCTAGGAAAAAGATTTTAGAGATTAAGAAGAGAATTGAGAAGGTTAGGAGGAGTCCGAATGGTATAGACCTTAATAAACTTAGAATTGGGGGGGGGGGGGGGGTATGGTACGATTGATATCGATTACCATATCGAAATTGAGTTTTTTTATACCGCGGTTTCAGTATTATGGTATTTGGTATGCATTTTAAAAAATTTGATATTCGGTATGAAATTCGGTATTTATGTTATATCTCGCATTTTGTACGTCGGAATATTTTTAAGTTGGTTGCGAAGAGTTATGGACGAGGCTATCTTCCGACTTTGTTGTAAGGCATGAGTCGCTTATGATTTCATGGGATGGAGATATTAAGGAAAATTTGGGGTAAAAGTGAAATTATGAAAACTAAGATTTCATGAAATATGGGACCAAAAATGAATTATGGGAAGTTAGACATTTCATGAAAATTTGGGGCCAAAAGTGAAGTTTTGAAAGATTTAATTCATGAAAAAAATATGACCATGTGGCGATGCACATGACTTGTGGGCCATAGGCCACATGTATTCATTATATATGGTAAAATAAGATGACAATTTAGTCATCTTTACCATTTCAACTCTAGAAATTTCAAGAAATTTGAAGAGAAAAAAAAAAAAAAAAAAAAAAAAAAAAAAAGGAGAAGACGGCCAAGAGGGCAATTCGAACTGTACCCATAAAATTGATCATGAAAAATTGTTTGCTTCAAGCTTTTCTACCAATTGGAAGGTCCTCGTCAACGTGGAGTAGTTGTTGGAACAAGAAAACCGCTTGTTGTCGCAAATTGCCAATTCTAGCCGAGGAAGAAGTTAAGTGGAAGGTAAGATTTAATCATCTTTACATGTTTAATAGGTGTTTGTGCATGTTGTGATGTGAAGAAATGAATGAAAACTCATGAAATATGGTGTGTTGCAAGTTGTGGCCGTGAGTCTATGTTGTTGGAGTAAGCATGATGAACTAATTTTATGTAGTATTTTGGTTGTTGTTTGTTGTGGATTATGTGATGAAAATGAAGGTTTGATCACTCAAATGGAAGTCGTAATTGTTGTGGGCTGATTTAGAACGTAATGTGGTCCTAGTGTGCTTTCTTGAATTTATGAAAATAATGTTGTGAATGTATGGATTATTGGTGTCATTGATGAATTTGGAAGAAAGAAACGTATTGTCGTCGTCCCTATGGAAATTGGTGATTTCGGGTTCCATGGCATATTGTTTGGAATGCTCTTAAATCTTGTTTGAAAGGTTGCGGATTGGTAATTGGATATATGAGCATTGATATTGAATTGATCGTATGTAGTTTATTTGAATATAATTGAAATATTGTCGAATTGTGTAGAAAGGAATTATTAACGTTAGAATGCGTTGAATCACTTATGGACATTGTTAGTATGGTTGTTGGTTTGGTTGTTGTTGATTTGGCCGAGTTGAATTCTCGGGGTTGTTGAATATATAGGGGAAGTGCTTCAAATTAAAAAAAGTAATGGCTTGGAATTGGGTTCTTCGATGTTTGTGACTAACATTCGATATCTATTAACGTTGTGTAGACCTTGGAGAGTCGAGACTTGAGTTCGGATTAACTTAGGAAGCGGCTAAGGTATGTAAAGCTCAACCTTTCTTTCATTGGCATGTCTTAGTGAAGTGTAAGTTATGACACGTACCCCGAGGTAATTCTACTCTTGCGATCCGAGCATGTTTATGATCCTTATTTGTTTCTTGATATTCACATTCTTAATGTATTCAAACTATGATCTTTACGTTTTTCGCATGAATGGATTTCAAAGATTGCATAAAAGTTTGTTTTCAAAAAGAGTTTGTTTCCTAAACGAGTCTGAAACTACGAACGTCCGTAACTTTCGCAGAAAGGCTCGGATCGTTTCGATTTGTTCGTAGAAAGTTCCAAAGTGAATTAAGTTTGTAACTTTCCGAGGCTGACTCGGATTGGTTTGGAATATGATTACGATCCTTATGGTTTTGTTGACACGTTTATGATATGCTATGTTTCCGAATAACGTCCGAAAGATATTTGATATAACTATTGTCCGATTTTTCAAATGACATTCCGTTTAGACTACTTCATTGAGTCTGTGAGTATGATTTTATGTGCATATGGTTTCTCACTACTCCGCTCGTGCAAGCTCAATATGTCTTTCACCGAGTCCCGGGCCGGGTACGTATTCGTGCACATTCCACTGCATTGTTCACCGAGTCCCTCACTAGAGGGCCGGGTACGCTATATATATACATATGATGATATGATGATATGATGATGTGATGAGATGGGGATGGCGGCCAGGATGGCATACCGAGTCCCTTGCTAGCGGGCCCGGGACACGCTATTCACCGAGTCCCTCACTAGAGGGCCGGGAAGGCTATATGTATATATGTATATATGCATGCATACATGATTATGATACGATTTTACTCACCGAGTCCCTCACTAGAGGGCCGGGTACGATATATATGTACGATGATATGATGACATGATTATGATATAATTTTACTTACCGATATATGAATATGCATGATAAATCTTTTCGAAGGCAAGTTTTATGATTTTCTGTACTCTTTACTTCAGTATGATCCCGCTTACTGTATTCCATGCTTTACATACTCAGTACATATTCCGTACTGACCCCCTTTCTTCGGGGGCTGCGTTTCATGCTGCCAGTACATCCGCATGAGTTGAAGATATTAGAAGAAGATGTCTCGCCGGGATTGGCGAGCTCTATTTTCTCGAGTGTACGCCGAGTCAGAGCATTATGATATGGTTTCATGTTCCATGTTAGAGACTTTGCAGACAGTGTCGTGTATGTAGTATGTTAGTTTTGTAAGCGGCTCCATAAGCCGATGTATTGTGATGCATTATTTTACGGGTTTTATATGTTTACAGATTTCACTTGATTTGGGAAAGATGAAAAGTATGTTTCTTTTGAAAGTTTTCATTATGCGTTCATGTTATGAGTTAAGGGCCCAGCACGACTGAGTATAACGAGAGTGTTGACGGTTCGCTCGGCCCTAAGTAAGGGTCGGGGCCCATCACGCCCAACGGAAAGGGTGTGACAAATTGGTATCGAGCAGTTCGTCCTAGGGGTTGTCCGTAAAGTCGGTCCAGCTGAGTCCTCGTTTGCGGCGTGAAGCGCGCCACATTTATAAACGGTGAGGCTACGGGCATCTAGGGTGGTTACTCTTCTTTACATCTTAGATCGTGCCATAGAGCCAAGCCATAGGAAATGAGATTTCGCGCTAACCTTTGATTGCGACGGATGGATGACATCGATAAAAGAAAGTGACCGATGATGTCGGAAGTTACAAAGCACGCAGGTAAGCAAAGATATGAGAGATATATGTCGGGTAAGACATTGAAGTACGACTGAGATACAAGCTAAAGGTTAAAAAGGGAAAGTAAACAAGAAAGTATAACAGCGAGATTGAGTTGGGCATACGAGGTATGCTCATCATTTTCGCATCGTTGGATATCGGGAGCCCCGTAAGGCGTGATATGATATGATATATATGTGTCACGACCCAACCCCGTAGGCGTGACTAGTGCCCGAATTGGGCACCCAAACACATTCATAAATCCGAGTCGCAAACATGGCTTATACGACACAATTATCAAACGATGTCTCGCATTATATCAAACCGTCCGCAAACATATCTCAAACACAGCCATATATATATATATCAGAGCGGCAAGGCTATCAAATGGCAACGGCCCAAAAACATATACAAATGCAAGCGACGAGGTCGCCACTAATGGGATCGGCCCGAACATATAACATACCAACACAATCGTACGTAAATGGGCATAACCCACATACATGTCCACAAACCTCTAAACGTACGTACGGAATCATAAGACGGGACGGGCCCCGCCGTACCCCTCGAACAAATATATACAAAAGGTAAACGAACATATATATCAAAATGTGGTTCGGAATAAAGGGAGCACTCAAACAACAGGAGAGGGTGTCCTAAATGAGATCACCAAACCGCGCGTCCGTACCAAGGCATTAAACGCAATTCCCCGAAGAAAGGGGGTCGATTTAAATATGTACCGAGTATGCAAAGCAAAAATATAGTATACAAATGCGAGTCGTAACCGAAATAGAGTTACAGAAAATAAATGCATTTCCAAAATATCAAAATGTTTACTTTCAAAAATACAAGTCATGCATAAGGCTCAGAAAATATGGTTGCTCGCCCGACGATGGCACCATAACACAGCATAACACCAGAAGGTTTCAAATCTCCGTATCCCCGTCACATATCATTTACGCATGACGCCCATACACAAAGACGCACGACGCCAAATATAGTTTTAACTCCGGCCTAGCGATAAGTGCTCGGCTAACCATAACACAAGATAACACCGGAGTATAACAAAGTGCGCACGACAACAACCTGGGCCCGGACTCGGCGAAAGATATAACGAATGCACGACGGAGTCATGAGTAACCATATGCATAAAATCATAATGACAGGACTCAAAAGATAAGTAAAATTACCATACTTAAA
>NC_081344.1:43525515-43563936 GCF_029784015.1 Lycium ferocissimum | reverse complement strand
ACGTGTATTAAGACTCGAGTGATGAACATAAAAACACGGTCATCGTGTACCATGGGTCATTCACGAAGGTTTCAAGGCATTTCCATTTCATTTCCAAAGGTTTCGACGTTTGAACATTTCTTTTCCTTAAAGCACAAGTTATGGATTCAATTCTATTGAATGAATAGTGAATAAATTTAGGTGTCGTTTCCGAGGGGTAGGACTTTTCCCGAGGGTCGGCTTTTGACCTATACTAACTAGGACATGCCAAATGAAGGAGAGGTAGGCTTCCCATACCTTTTCTGCTTTGCTCACGTCTCCAAACTCAAGCTCCAAGTTCGCCAAAATCTACAAATTGGTCATGTTTACCAAACATGATTAGTGCCTTTAGAATTGAATTCTTAAAATAATACTTGGCTACCGAAATTTTGGCAAAGCACCTCCCCGTAAATATTCCATTCCACCAAGTTCAACTTGGCCAATTTTTACTCAACAACAATCCGGGAATTCAAACCCGCCAAACTATCAACCAACAATACCAACAAACCACTTATATTCAATTCAACTCAATTCAATTCTTTTCAATGCAATTCAATTCAATTCCATACAATTCAATATAATTCAATACAATATAATTCACATAATATTCCAACAATACCATCAACATACTACTTACCCACATCTTCCAATTTATGCAACAACAACAACATTTTTTTCCTTCTTTCAAATTCAAGCACAACAATCCAATTTTCATTCCTCCAAACCATTAAATCTTTATTCTAACATCATAAAACCTACCATAACAACAATTGCCATCATAAATAAAATCAATTCACCACACCCTAGCATAACCTACCATTCGGCCAACACACCCTTAAGCATACTTTTCATGAATTTCTATATTTTCCATTCATTACAACAATACCAATATTCATACTAAATAAAATTTGCTCACTATATATTCACCATACCACACACATACACTAGCTATATACACCATGCACACACACGGCTCCCTCATGCATTCACAACTACAATCTCTCCAAAATCATTCAACTTCCATTTTCCACATAACATTCATAACAATAACAACCAAACACTAAACAAAATGATTAACCGCATGGTCTCCACACACACTTAGGCATACACGGCCACATCTATATTCTTGTTCTTCATAATTTTTATTCACTTTTGCATACTACCACATGCATAAATATACATAACATGTAAAAGAGCACAAGTTCTCACCTCCCCTTTTCCTTCACTTCTTCACTTGACTACAATTGACAACTTGTATGATTATGAGTTTTTCTTGCTTCAACAACAACTCCACCTTGCTAGGGACCCTTAAATTGGTAAGAAATGATTTTTTTGTAGAAATTTTTTGCAACTTTTTCTTGGAATTTTCTCTTGGCCGAATGGCCTTCAATTTCTCCTCTCTTCTTTTTTTTTTTTGTTCTTCTTTGTTTCTTGAAAACTCTAGGGAATTAAGATGAATTAATCATCTTTCCCTATATATATATATATAGTATATATATATCCCTTCCAATGGAAATTGAACATTTTGCCCTAGCTTGGTTTGTTTTCATTTGGCCACATATTGAAAGTGGGGCCCACGGCCAAGTGGCCCCCTTTCTTGAAAATTCTAGCAACTTTCTCCTTTTTCATGAAAACATTTTCCTTAGTTCCAAATTTGCCCCTAGTCTTTCTCCATATTTCCACGAGTCGTTTTGCAAATTTACCTTTTTACCCCCGGCCTTTCTTAATATTCCAACTTTAACATTTTCCATAAGCAACTTGCGTCACTTGCCTCGACTCACCCGAGGGTACAAAATACGGAATGTAACAGAGGGTTACATGGACTTTGGGGGTCCCCCATGCGTCATGACTATTGAGCAAACAATGCCTTTAGTATGTGTGTACAGGTTTGAGGTATTTGGCCAGTGCATTGCATTGCACAACATTACATTTTATTCTGCATCATCATATGGCTCTTCATGTCTGATTTGGTATGTCTGTTCGTATCATTGTTGTGGCATAAATTGGATTAAGGACTAGGTCAAATTGCGAAGTAGTGACTCTGCCTGGGTTTAGAACTTGGTTTTGTGATTATCGTTTGAGATTATTAAGACTCGACAGACCTGTGGGTTAGAAGTTTCATCTTAGGTTGTAATTCAGTTATGGGATATTTTGTGACCTTGGTTTGCGTATTATGTGCCTATCTACTTATCTTGTTGATTTTATGCTTATATGCGTGAACTAATCTTAGTCGGCCTATGATGTTTACTCAGTACTTGCTGTTTTTACTGATGCTACTCTTGATGTACTCTTCTTTGAGTGCAGAGTCTATTACTAGTTCCAGTTCCCGTCCTCGAGGGTGATCCGAGTCTACTCGACAGATATTCTAGGGTGAGCTTTTGGGCTAGATCCGCATTCGGAGACTCTTCCTGTATTTAACTGTCTACTTTGTATTATTGAGACAGTATTGACATTTAAGATTTGTACTTCCTATCAAACTTTGTATCTATGTAATAGTGGCTCTCCTACTAGTCCAGACCAGATTTTGGGTTATTCTTACTTCCGTACTTATAATTTATATAATTTGAATATGTTACTTAAATCATTGTTTGTATCCGCATAATTCTTATATATGATTAAAATAATTTGAGAATGGTTCGCCTACCTGGGGAACAGTGTAGGTGCCATCACGATTCACGAATTGAGTCGTGACAAGTTGGTATTAGAGCCCTAGGTTACCGGTCTTACAAGTACAAGAGCATATCTAGTAGAGTCTTGCGGATCGGTATGATGAGCTCCGTACTTATCTGCAAGAGGCTATAGGACATTTAGGAAACTTTCAATTCTTTCATGCTACTTTATTCAAATTGGTATCTAGTTGATTTCAATTGGTATCTGAATTTCCTTGTCTTATTCTCCCACGAATAGTGGAAACTCATTTCCTAAACTCGTATGTGAGCGGTTTTCTTATGACATGGCTTGGTATGGTACTAGATGTGTCTTCCTGATTCGGACACATGACTAAGTTCAGTATCCAGCTAGGACTTGAGGTTTCCATTGTGTGGGATGGTGGTTGAGACTCGTTCATTGTGTGGGTTGTCTTGAGAAATGGAAGAGATGGTACAAAGGGTCGCATGATCTCCAGGTTTTCAGTGTTGGGTTGCTCGGAAGTCGCAGAAGTGCATTTATGACTTAACAAGTATGATTTGTTAGAGATATGTTTGGTTTTAGGAATAAGTTTCAACTTCGTCAGGGTATTATGATAGTGTGCGTTGCATGGGTGTAAGTTCGGTAAGGATCATTGGACTCGGGCAAAAGTATAGTGACCGCGTGTAATAAAGAAGAGAAGTTGAGAATAAGGACATAAATGACAACTTTTGTGGGAAACGCGTAGCAAAGTAAGATTTTGTTAGGGTATTTGGGTATGAGCACTTTCGTGTTAATGGGACGGAGGTGTAAGAAAGAGGATTTGGACAGATTAATCTCCATAATTAAGAAGGGAACAATTGGTATCTGGCGTGCTCGTTAGGTTAAGTTTGCAATTTGTAAGAGAGTGGATTTCGTATTCGGTTGTGAAAAGTTAAGTTGGGTTTCGATGTGACTATATGGTAGTGGTTTGTGGGTTCTTTCAGGAAGGTGGTTATCGGTATTAGATCGGAAAGCAATGTTACTTGTGACGAGTGGAGACTTAAGATGTTGGGCAGCTGTGGTCCTAGTCCTTTAGTAAAAGGTATGTTCGCCGGTTCTTCGTGTTTAGAGGAATGATGAGGATATCAGGGAATCGAGAGCTAGTGATTCGAGGATTATGTTGCGGTCATGCATGGTAGAATAGACACAAGGGTTCAGTATCGAGTTGGTACGTTTCATAGTGATAATGCCTTAGAATATTTGTCCTCCCAGTTTAAGCAATTTATGACTCCCCAAGAAACTATTCATCAGACATCTTGGCCATACACTCCTCAGCAAAATGGGGTAGCATAGAAGAAGAATAGGAACCTCATTGAGATTGTTCGAACTCTTCTTATTCAGTCTCATGTTCTGTTGCGTTTTTTGGGCGATGCAGTTCTCACATCTTGCTCTTTGATTAATCGGATTCTCTCATCTTCCATTCAGAATCAAATTCCTTATTCTATGGTGTTTCCTCAGTCACCTCTATACTCTTTTCTCCCTCGTGTCTTTGGGAGCACATGTTTTGTTCATAACTTAACCCCTGAAAAAGATAAATTAGTCCCTTGTGGTCTCAAATGTGTCTTTCTTGGTTATTCTCGGGTTCAAAGGGGGTATTATTGCTACTCACCTGATCTTCGTCAGTACCTTATGTCACATTCTTTGAGTCTCAACCTTACTTTTCATCTTTCTCTGATCATTTTGACATATCTGAGGTCTTACCTATACCGACTTTTGAGGAATCTCCTGTTACTTCTACATCTCCATCCATAGCGTCACCAGTCTTCCATTAAGAAAATCCAAGTACATCTTGAATAATCATCAATGAAACTAACAAAATAACGAAATCCTAAGGTTGAACCAACTCTACTAGGACCCCAAACATCAAAATGGACTAAGGAAAAAATAGACTCTCCACAGCTCTCAACAATACGTGGAAAGATAGTGAGAGTGTGTTTTCCAAGTTGACAGGAATCTAATTTGGACAGACTAGACAAACTAGGCACCATCTTTTGTAGTCTGAACAAACTCGGATGTCCTAAACATTTGTCAATTAAGTCTGGAGGATCTGTAAGTAGACCTGCTATGGAGGAATTAGGAGTAGAGGTAATGTAGTAGAGTCCTTGTGATTCATATCCTACGCCAATCGTTTGTCTCGTACTGCGATCATGCATAATAAAAGAATCATGAAGAAATAATATAGCACAATTTAAGGCACGAGTCAAACGACTGACCGATGCAAGATTAAAAGGACAATCAGGGACATAAAGAACAAAATTTAGAGTGACAGAGGATATGGGATTAGCTTGTCCAACTCCTTTTGCTTTTGTTTGGATCCGATTTTCTAAAGTAATAGCGGGAAGAGACGATGAATAATCAATATTCGACAAAAGTGATTTATCACCAGAAATATGATTAGAAGCGCCGGAGTCTACAACCCACGATCCAAGGGTATTAGACTGTACGATTGAGGCTATTTGTAGATATGTCTGCTTACTTGCTCGATACTGAAGGTACTCATTATATTCTTCTGCGGATAATAAACTTGTTGATTACCTATAGTGACAGTCTGAGCAACATGATCATTCTTGGGTGCTCGACAATACAGAGAATAACATACTTCACGAGTGTGTCCAAACCTTTTACAATAACTACACTTAGGTCGAGATTTGCATACTTCACGAGTGTTTCCAAGCCTATTACAATAACTCACCTAGGTTGAGATCTTCCAAACCGGCCTCCTCGTCGATTCTTCAAAGACTGTAATGTTCTATTTCCTGATCTCCTCATTAAGGGTTCTGAAATAATCATAGGTCTTGAATTTCCATTAATTCCAACTCCCATATTTTTTAAATTAAGAATATCAAAACCGAGAGACGTGATTGGATTGAGGCGAGGTCTAGGATGTTGTAGAAAAATAAGACCTATAAGTGGATCTGGAATGGTTACACTCTTCAAATGCTTGAAACGACCCCAAAAACAAAGAATCGACTTTGGAATAGTTGAAAACTAGCCGAAAAAGTGGTTGCCGGCGTTAGAACTGCTGAAAACTGGCTGGAAAAGTAGCTGCCAGTGTCGTTAGTGGCAGGAATCTTGCGACAAACACCACATCAGTCAGGTTCTGGTTGGAACCCTATGGAGTTTGCACTTTTCACGGCGGAAACACTGTTCACGTCGACTATTTTCCAGATTATTATTTGTGAGTTATGGTCGCTGATCAATGACGGGTCTCTGGTAGTGTTGGTTTTCGCACAATACTGAAGGAAAAAGAAAAAGACACAGATAACCACTCAAGTCACCAGAAAATTGCACGGTGACTAAGTTCTTTCTTGCCAGATGTCGCAGGAATGATGCACAACGACAATTATCTCACCAACGCTCTGATACCATTTGAAAAATTATGAGAGAAATATTGAAAATTGTGTATCTACACCATTACACCTATTCTTATTTATAGGCACTATATCCCAATCCGTTTCTATGTAGGATACTATATACAAATCCTATTCCTATTCATATTCTAATACGATGCAGATGTATTTTAAACACCTCTGAATGCCGAGGATATGACCAATAACATAGCAAGATTGCCATTACAAAATGATAAAAGACTAAAGGGAGGAATCGAGATAAAAGTGTATAAAGCAGTTTGATATCTACTCTAGTTTCAAGAGCAATAGTGCTTCTCTATTGCTAGTCTTTGTCGACTTGCAACTATGAATGACCACCTAAACTCATATGAGCCGGATTGAGTGCTGTACATATCTATGTGGTGATAGCCCAGCATCAGTTATTTGAAGACAACAACCTCCAAGTTCAAAAATATCTTCTGGTAACTTCTGGTCATTAAAACTTGCAAGTAGCTATCTAGTCTTGCAACTGAGTCGTGCGTGTTTAGTAGGGGCTTTATACTGTACTATTCAATCCCAGCAAATAATATTAACAATAATACTATTCTCTTCTATTAAATTTAAAATGAAACACATTCCCTTGATTATAGATGAGGGGTAACCAGCTCGCACCAACGATCAGTTTTAAACAGTTTGCATCACAATGAATAACGTTCCTCAAACTATGGATTCATGGCTTAGCTAAGGTTATTAACATTTTATGATCTAGGTTACAAGAAGGATATGAACACAGCCCAAATCTTCTGCAATATTATACAGTTCATCTTGCTGTTCCTAGCCAGGGCCCTCTACTGCCTCGGTGAAAAGTGACCTATGTTGCAGTTGTTCCTGGTGGGGGCTGTCCATCACAGTTTCTCCTTGATTTTTCTTCATAACTGTCGGTGTGATGCTGATTCAACCCTATTTATATACCACTAAAGTTGGAGATACTCTTGAGTGCTTCCTGCTCCATTTCAACAAGCTGACGGCAGAATGTTTCAACAGTGTGTGCCTCTTCTCTGAATGCAATTCTCAACTCCCTCCACTCATATTCACGAGAACCATCGCTCCTTATTGGACCTAAAACTTTTCCCAGCACATCTAATCCTTTCCGATCAACAGAAAGCAGATACGCGTCCTTCACATAAAACCAGGGATCAGTTCTCTTCTGCATATCAGCTAGTAGTTTATATAATGACTGAATGACAATGCAAATAGGTAGGCCTAGGGCAACATTTGTTGATGTTCTGTATAGTAATTAGTACGATCACATCAATGATATGCTATGACAACTATAAGTAAGACTAAAATGAAAATAATGGCAGTAAACATGTGTAAGAATTTACAAGGTTATATACAGTCGCGATGGCCCTAAATCTAGTGCAGTGGCTCAATTAATCTTGGAAAATGAAAGTAGAAGCAAATCACCTAATAGATATTCAGCATGAGAACTCAGAGAAGACAAATACATTTTACACGAGCTTTCAGTGACTACCAGAAATCACCTTTGCGTTCTTATTCAAGTGCGTGATGCAGAAGAGAATTAGAGCTCTACGCCTCGCCTCACTTTGATTAATTCCATCAATCAGGCTCATGGTATAAAATGCTACAAAATACATACATTTAGAGAATAATGCTCATCAATAATGAGAACGCATTGGTCTGAAAAAATAATCAGATATGCAAAAACATCAACAGTTCAGTTATAAAACTCTTACACAAAGGATCAGGTTTTGTTGCTTGGACGTCCTCTAGATCTACTTCATGAGTCCCTCCATTGCTGTCAATATACATGCATGAACTGTGGAGTAGATAATTTTTCATATGTCAAAACATTTCTAGCCAGTTTTCAGATTTATCTAACTGTCCCATCCACCTGATTTTATGTTATACATTTTCCAGACAACAATGTTCCAAAAATTGTTTGATCGCCTACTGAGGGCCCTCCACCTCCAACAATAAGGCTGTGGTTTTGAGTCACCAACAGAACCAAGCGGAAAAGGCAGCAGTTGGGTTGATCATGTAAGGGGAGGGTTTGGTGGGTAAGGCTTACCATATAAAAAAGTTCTAAAAATTGTTTGCAATCATACACAGAATAAAATGTAGTCAGTGGTTTTCAAGAGTTTATAGCAAAAAAGTAATTCAAATAGATCCATTCCTACTTATCTACCAATACAAAAATAACGTGTTAACTCACTCCATAATTGTCACGGGTAACCAGGGAGTAAATAAAAGAGAAGCTACCACCTACAAAGGTACTTCTGGAGATCCATTCCTACTTATGTAAGGTCACTAACTTTTTAAATATAGGTATTATAAAAGGTTCACAAAATTGTGAAAAATAGCTAGTACCTAGAAGGATAAGAATATATATGAACATTCACAATAATTAGCAATCAAACTTCATTCTAGTGCCAGTTGTACCAATAGTAGCTCCAAGAAAGTAGTGAAAAAGTAAGAATCTCATCTCAAACTTCTCTTTTCTTCCTTTTGGATTAAGTACTCATGGCAAAAACTTAAAGAGCTCAAAGTCATTTCTATGTTGACTCAGTATTTGCAGAGGGCCAGAAGGTTAGGAGGAACAAATATCAGACGTGAGAATAGTACATGATAATCTTTTTTGATGAAGAAAAGTACATGATAATCTATCTGAATAAAAAACAATTATTGATAAGAGCTGAATCAAAAACTATTCACCTTGGATTGAACTTGAGGACAGCATATTGTTTGTCTGAATCAAGTAATTCCTGGAGATTGTCACCTCGGCATGTAGCACCAAGGCTGGATGAACTCAATATACCCGAAACGGAGTAAGAGAACTTCTCCATCATGCTCCTTTCAGATGATATGACTTCCTTAAGGCTCTCTCCAGCCAACCTAGCCTGTCATGGAGCAAGAAGAAACATTTGGGAAATCACTTCTTCATGTTTAGCATGAAAAGGTCCATTAGCGAAACAAACAACTCCCGTTCCAGCAAGAGGTCTTTTAGCTAGATAATTTAGTTGTACGATCACTAATGGGCATTATCAAGCTACAACTATAACAACTCAGCTCCTCAGTTAGTCAATCCTACACAGAATTGCTGGTCTAACACAAGTAAATAAAAAGCAGAAATATAACTACGAAAGGCATAAATCACTTGCGGTCCATCAATGTACGCAGAACAGTGTTGTCAGAGGCGCGCTTAAGCTCTAAAGCGAGACTCAAAACATGTTGAGCGCTTCGCCTCGCTGAATGCGCGCTTCAGTGTCGTCATCAAGGCTCTAAGACATACTTTTCCTTGCCAACTCTCATGAAGATGCGACATTAAACAATTGATATTTCACTTTTTTTTAGGCAATTGATATTTCACTTTATCATTAAAAACAAAAAATTAAAATATTCAATTTCTTTGTCCATGTATTTGTTTTTCATGCTTATAATTATTAGTCTTGAACTAAACACATATATTTGTATTTTTTCTCCATTTGCGCCTTTTTTCATTGAAGCCCACGCTTTATTTGTGCCCAACGACCTTTAATGGTTTTTTGCTCTTTTCGCTTTTGATAACACTGATGCAGAGGGTCAGCAAATTAGCAATGATTCAAAGATTTCATTGGAATTTGCCGAGCCTTCCTCCTTTGTTATTCATTGCCCTACATCTGAATCTTTTTGAGACCAAAAAGTAAACCAAAAATTGAACTATGGACAGGCATGAAACTTGGGCTGCCATCAGTGTATGCAGAGTAAGCAAAAGTTAGCACTGGTTCACAACTTCCATTTTGATCTGCCTATTCTTCCTCCTCATTATGTGATGGTCTAATTTCAACCTAGCTAGTTTTCTCTATCCAAATAAGCTGATTAATGTCTCCATTTCTCCTTTATTTACATTCTGTTATTACTTGTGAATTTATCTTTATCTTGTACTTTTTGATGAACTCAACTTTCAAGTATTGGGTATATCTCAATGATTCATGCTTTTGATAGCTGCTCAATTCATGCAGAGGGATGATAGTTGTTTCCTGGGCGAATACCAATGGGATGAGTAACATAAACTTATGCAGGTCCAAGCAGCCTCAAGTTCACATTCGGAAAAGGTTAGCCAAAATTGCGTTTGGTGAACGCCTTCCAAATCAAACCCCTCCAGGAAAGGCCATCCCTGCTCTCACGCATAGTTTCACTGCTATGAATAGTTGACTCAAAGTTCCTCATTAAAGCAGAAGATAGCACAAATGAATTGAATAGTCAGACAAGCAATATTAGAGGTTAAGATAAAGTGTTCATTTGTCGGTAAGGAGTAGCACCACACCTTTTCATCTTTAAGAGGCAGAACTTCACCCATCAAAGCAACCCGAGCTGGTAACTGCATAATGCTTTGTCAGTTTGTACATATAGCTAAACATTCACCAGATAGAAGGATGCACTGTGTGTGGAGAGTTGCTCCAGAAACGAACTTAAATGGAAACAAGAAAGTGATATACAAATACAACATGACAACCACTTCAGACTGACAGTCTCACTGATAGACACATAAGAAGAAAAAGGTATGCTATAAGGAAGAGAACAAGATGTAGGAAAACAAATGGTTCTATACCCACTTTCTTGATAGACTTGAGAAAATTTGGCAGCGGACCTGGGAAGGGACTGGTCACAGCAAAAGAACCGCGCTCATCTATCATTGTGTTCTACACAGAAAGGAGAAACATGTCAGGAATGCTATACATCCTCCATATGAACTAATTCAACCAACAAGCATGCATCACAAATTAGAATTCGTACTGCTCAATAGCCAAGCAATTTTATTTCCTTTATGGTATCTGAAACCAATCTGAAGCTGTGAAACCCAAACCAGGAAATCATGAGTTAAAAATTAAAATTTAGTAATTTACAAAAAGAAGTTTATTAAAGAGCTAAAAGGCGATGCTCCATGGAGTCGAATAGCAATATATTTTCATGAAAAATCTAATATTATCCTTACAATGCTGTCCCAAACTCATATGCTGTCATAATCACTTCATCTTATGTTGCCTCTTATAGCTATAGCTTTAAGAGAAAAGTTGTTTTTGAGAGAATAAGAATCTTCACTGGCTAGAAAGAAGGGGCTTAAGCTCTATAAGTAAACCTAAAGACAACGAAATAAATCTGGCTCTGTAGGAATATATACTAAGAAAGCAAATGTCAGAAAGAGCAATCACAGAAGTAACTCAAATCTTCACAAAAAGCAAGGCACAAGAAATCAGAGACAACAATCCCAAAATCTTTTTGCAACATTATCTCTTATTCCTATTTCAGCCTTTTCCCATCTTATTTCGCGTTCCCAAAAAGCAAGATTTCCCTGTTTAAAGTAAGGTTCTTAAGAAACAGGCTGAGTTCATTCTCCACATCACATTCTTCTTGGACCAATGAAATTCTTTATCTATACCAAATAGCCCCAACACCCTTGAATTACTCCCACAGCCTCTCCTCAGCTTTGATCACTTCTAAATGTCATAAACCAATTGTAGATATCCCTGTTTAAAGTAAGGTTCTAAATGTAGAATCTGACTTGAAAATCACAAGCTCAAATTTCTTTTTCTTTTTCTTTTTTCTTTTTTCTTTTTGGATAAGGAAGTCTTTTTCTTTTTTCTTTATAGAGCACAGCATGGATAAGATTGAAAAAGCCTTGTCTAAATCGAATGGTAGGGTATCATAAACGCATATGGTCCATCTTATTCTTGTACATGTTTTGCATTGTCATTTACGTCATTATGTTTTGCATTGTCATTTACGTCATTATGAACACCATAAAACAATTTGAACTAGTACTCTATCATCCAAATGAAAATCTGCAATACCCTCAAGTGGAATAGTACTTCACAGGTGTCAACCTACAGGGTAAGAAATTCAGTGTAAGACGAAGCAATTCAGAATAAGATTAGAATACTGAAGTTACTTGGTAGATTTGAAATACTATTAAAATCCAATATCCAAAGTGCAGTAAATGTGAAAGGGATTTATATCTATATTAGCTGACAATATTTGAGTAGTTTTTTCTTTTTTGAAATGGAAATTTTGAACCCCTTTACCAATGTGCTTTGAGTAGTAATACTCTCCAGATCCTTCAAGGTAGAATGCCAATGACAGAAGAAGTTCAAAAAGCAAATTGACTAGGGAACACAGATTTCTAAGATAAATACTTTTAACTAGTCACCAAGGCTAGTTTCATGTCCACAAAAAACACAGTTTTTTTAGTTAAACAATCATCCAGAGGCACAACGATGATCATATTTGGAGTGAACACAAATTTTAGTCAGCTTGGAAGGCAATGTTGTAGAGAAAGAACAAGATGTTTGTCATTTTAAGATCAGAAGCAACCACAATGTATTCAACTGGAAGCATCAAGTTCTGTATAGGGTGAAAAGAAAGTATAACATGTTAAAGAAGCAGGCATATACCATGTTGGTGAAAACACCACTATTTATAGGTCTAGAATTCTTCCATAGTTTAAATAGCAAAGTAGTGGGACAATAAGTGAGGTAGAACATGGGAATGTGGTTACAAGAATAAATGACTACTTTCTTGTCAATTTATAGCCACTAACATGACAAGATATAATGCACTTTTATTATTAAAATGCAATAAACACCAACATACCACATTGTGAATATCATTTTGGGGTAACCAGATGTAGGGCTTGCCTCTCTTGACGAAATAACGGACTTTTGAAGTGTATATTTCCCCTTTGCTGAAACAAAGAACAAACATATGAAAAACAATCACTTGACGGCATAATATCATAAAAGCATATATGCATGTACCTTCCTTGAGCATCAGCCTTGACAGTGTTAAGGTAACCTTGCCAATTAGATGCCAATATATTCTGCAAACAGGATTTATTTATTTAAAGAAACTGAACGAAATATAATAAATGAAGAAGGGGGGGTGACAGGTCAGACCTTGCATTTTTCAGCAAAAGTTAGGAGGGATGGTTTGCCTCCTTTAATCATCTCAAGAGTAGTGTCTGAGTCTGTGAATGGTAGAAAGAGTGCGCAGATACAAATAAGAGAGGCGCCAAGTTGAAGGACGAGGGCGGAGGGTTTTTTCGAGGTTTAGCTGCTGGGTAGATGCTAAAAAAACTGAAAACTTACGCATCTCTGAAAAAAAAAAAAAAAAAAAAAAAAAAACTTAGATACCTCGCAACTATTCACGAAAAACCCAACTGAAAACTGAGTGGCCGTTTGGCCATAAAAATTATTCATTTTTTTTCACTTTTTTTTTTATTTTTAAGCGTTTGGTCATAAATATTCGGAATACAATTTGAAGTTATATTCCGGAATATCAAAAATAAGAAAAACTTATTTTTCAAAAAATTTTCATTTTTTTACACTATATTTCACCAAAAATTACAATTTCAAAAACTATGGCCAAACACAACTCCAACTCCAACTCCAACTTCAAAAATTTCAAAAAAAGTGAATTTGTTTTTGGTATTTATGGCCAAACCGCACCTGAATCAAATACAAGAAAAAAATCACTTCTTGTTTGGTTTTGATTTTTTATTTTAAAATCAACATAATGTTTTAGGCAAACAATAATCGAAAAAATTGACAAGCTAATTACTTATTTTAAAAAAATGTTTGCTTTATTCCTAATTTAGGTGTTTATCTTTATATTAACCTAATTTTTTGCTATCACTTTCTATTTTGATTTGTAATTTTTGATAATTCTAAAAATCTATTTCATATTTAAAATAACTTGTCTTTGAGTCAACATACCCTAACTTGTCTTTGGCTTTTCATGCCCTAACGCGTCCAAACAACACTATCCAAAAGAATAATCAACTATGTTAGACGAAGCTAAGGAACCAATTCCTATAATTTAGTACACGGTCTAGGTGTAGGACTAGATTAATGACTACATATGTAATTCATTTTTTTAAATTGAAATAATCAGCATGGTGCTGATTGTAATTTATTGAATCAAAACAAGTTCTGTACAGAAGACAAAAAAGAAGAAAAAGCTAAGCTAGAACAACAAAGGCCAAAAGTGCCTCTAATAATGGCTAGAAACCAAAAAAAAAAAAAAAAAAATGAAACTTGGAAATGACTAAGCTGCTGCTGAAAGTCCAGTCTTGGGTTGATGCCATCACAAGTCACCTCAAAAGCTCTCACCAACTGTCATGGAATAAAAAACCATCAGAAGAATCCTTCAAACTTGGACTAAGCTGTAGTTGTCTTTTCCAGTTTTAGAAACTTGATCTCTATATATTGTGTCTATTAATAAGTGGAAAAGATCAATGCAGTTAATACCACACATTGGATAGAATTTCTTTAGCAACTAAGTTATAGAAGTGACGCTGATAGCAAAACTGGATTTCCAACCTAGTTTTTCTGCATCGTCTCCTGCCTGATGCACAGTAGACTGATCCTACTGTGTATCACAGCATTGACATATCAATCTGGCTCTCTTGCCTTGAGTATTTTGAATCTAAAGCTTGGCATCTGCATCTTATGATCAGCATTCAAAATCCTTTTAGCTTTAACTAGCAGCTCCTGAAATGATGAATATTGAACTGTTCCTGCAAAATGAGCAACCAGGTTAGTAAAAAAATCTGCTAGCTTGTTGCCTTCTCTATACACATGGAGTATTTGTATGATCCCCTTCTTTCTCCATTCCTTAATCATGTTCACCTCCGTACAAATTTTCCAAGGAATTTCTTACTCCTCATCAAGCAGTCTTTTCATCAGTAAAGAGTCAGTCTCAACTATGAGAGGAAGCAAATGATTTCTAATACAATATGTAACTCCTTCCAAAATTACTTTTGCTTCAGCAACAGTGCATGAAGATTCTGTAATCGTACTTGCCCATGCATACACCAAGTCCCCTTCATTATTTCTAACACAAGGCAGATGAACTTTGCCCAGTACTGCTCTTATAAGCTCCATCAGTGTTGCGCTTGAACCATCCCACAAGTGGACGTCTCCATAACACAATTTTACTTACAATCTGAGGTTTGTATTCTTCTAGAAATTGCACCAGTAGTGGCCATGTATTAGAAAGTCTCGGCCAGGGATATTTAGTCTTTGCCAACTAACATAGCTTCATATTAATCTCATATATCACCCTACTTCTTGACATTATCCCTCCATGTACTATTGTGTTTCTTCTTTTCCATAATTGCCACATAATGATAGCAGGAGCAACCTGATATAATGGTTTAAGTTTAGAACCACATTTTGTTGTCCACCATTTAGAAACTGCTTGATTAATCTCCACAAAGGGGCCCTGAACATCTGCAGAAGCAAATATGTGCCACATATCTAAAGCAAACTCTCATGTTAGAAAAAGATGTGTCATAGTCTCTTGCTGAGGAAATGTGCAACACCTGCATATAGAAAACAATGTTTATTCCTATACTAGCCAAAATATCATCCATTGGTAACTTCGGATGCCACACTCTCCATAAGAAAAAGGAAATTTTGTAAGGTAATCCTTTTGTCCATAACAACTTGTAGAACCAAATCTGATGTTTTCTCTGCCTTAACAACTCCCAAGCACTACTCACAGAGAATTTACCAGTACTGGTTAACATCCACCATGCCTTATCACTTTGCACCTATCTTTCCTTTACAATGAGTTTGTTATATCCCGTATTTTGTACATTAGGACAATCCGGATTCACTATGATAAGTTAGGGACAAAACCATTCCGGGATACGAAGTCGAGACTTTTGGCCTCCGATTTTGTTTTAAGACATAAATTGTTCATGAACTTGTTGGCATGGAACATTTAGGAAAATTTGGGACTAAAAGTGGAATATTGGAAAGTTGGAAATCATGAAAAAATTGGCCCTTTGGCCGTGTGGACTTGGAGTGGTGCCCACACATTTTGTGGCCAAATTTAATTGGTCCAACCCATGTGTGGGCCATGGACACTTGTATGATTTATCTAGGAGCATAAAAGATGAACACTAAGTCATCTTTCCCATTCCCATACTTAGAAAAAAAAATCAAGAACCTTGGAGGAGAACAACACAACCATTCGTCCAAGACCAAGAAGTTTCAAGACCAAATTTAGCCATCCAAAAATTATTTCTTCCTAGCAAACCTACTAAGTGAAGGGTCCTTGGTAACGTGGAGTGGTTGTTTGGGCCAATAGATCACTCGTTTCATCAATCGCAAACCCTAGCCAAGTTGTAAAGTTGAAGGGAAAAGGTAAGATTTAATCTTGTTTTATGTGTTATGAATGATGTGTGCATGTTGTAGTAGATGAAAATGGATGAAATTCATGGAAATATTGCATGTGGAAGTGAGCCGTGTGCATGGTGTGTTGGGCGTGTGTGTGTGTTGTGTTGTGTGGAAGTAATGAATTAATTCTAGTTAGCATGTTTTGATTGTTGTAGTGTGAAGAGAAGAATGAAAATCATGAAAGTTAGTTGTGGATGTGTTGGCGAATATGGCTTGTGAAATGTAGCAAAGAATGGATCAATTCTATTTAGTATTTTGATTGTTATTGTTATGTGGATTCTATGTTGGAAATGAGAGTTTAATGACTCAAGATTGATGTTGTAATTGTATGGGATGATTTGGAGAATTGTGTGCATTTAATGTAATTTTTATAATTATGGGAATGACATTTTTAGAGTGTGGATTGTTGGTGCAAATCATGATTTGGAAGTGAGGAATGGGTTATAGTTGTGTTCTCGGGTTTTGGGGTGGTTTCGGGTGAGAGGGAGTATTGTTTGGGATATTTGAACTATCGTGTGAATTGTTTGAAATGTTCTTGAATGTTGTTGGTATGGGTTCGGACTTGTAATTGAATGTATGAGTGTTGATGTTGGCTTGAATGTAAGCCGTTGAATTGAATATAATGAATGTTGTTGGATTATGTAGAAAGAGTATTTAATGTTAGAATGCATTTCGACTTGATTATTGATGTTGCTAGTTTGGTTGTTGGTGTTGTTGTTGTTGATTTGGCCGAGTTAAATTCTCGGGGTTGGTCTATTTATTGGGAAATCTTTGCACAAATTTCTGTAGAATTAAGTGCTAGTTTGGGATTAAATGCCTAAATGTTGATAGCCAATATTTGATATCCGTTGACGTTGTGTAGACCTTGGGGAGCCCGAGGCGTAGGTTGGGATTAGCTTGAGTTGGATTAGCTTCGAGAGCAATCGAGGTATGTAAAGCTTGACTCGTCTTTCTTTTGGCATGCCTTAGTTATAAATAGGCTATGACACGAGCCTCGAGAAAATTCTATTCTCGCGATCCGAGCATGTCTATGATTCTCATTTGTTTCTTAGTCTTCGTATTCTTGATATGATGAAATATTGGCCCTTATGTCTTTGGAATACTCGATTTTCAAACGTTGCATAAAAAGTTTGATTTTTAAAGAGTTCCGTAACTACGAACGACCGTAACTTTCACAGGAAGGCTCGGATTGCCCCGATATGTTCGTAGGAACTTTTATGGCATATGATGATTATGTTTTCCATAGGCGGGCCCGCCTTAGGTGGACACATCCGTGGGCCCCGCGACTTTCCTTTATGTACTTCTGATGATTTTTGAAAGGGTATGATATGATTATTATTCCGATTTCAAGTACGATCAGTTTACTTATCTTTTGAGTTTATAATAATGATTCGATAACATATGATGACTTTAGATTTCATGGGCGGGCCGATTGATTTAACGTATATCCGTGGTCCCGAGATTTTCATTTGTAAAGTCCTAAGGACTTGTTTTTGAACAAACTTAGCATGATTTCCGTTTTGACTCTCGAGTGTCGACTATTTGCTTATCCATTGAATCAGTAATGTCGTAATGATGTATGTGCATATGATCCTGATACGTACTTACGATTTTCTAAAAGTTCTGTTTGATATCTTCCCGAGGGACATTCGGCGGAAACTTGATTTGACTATTGTCTTGGTTTTGAAATAATAGTTCGCTTCGACTATTCTATTGAGTCCGTAATGACGACTATGTTCTTGATCTCCATAAGCTATGTCATATGGTTTGGACACGTACCTATAACTTCTAAAGTGTTACTTGATATGTTCTCGAGTGATTTTCGGAAGGAACTTGACTTGACTATTGTGTAGCTTTTAAATGAGATTTCGTTTGGTTATTTGGTTGAGTCTGTGATGATGAATTGTATGCATATGGTTTCTCACTATTCTGCTCGTGCGAGCTGTTGTTATCTCTCTCACGCTGCGTCCGGGCCGTGTGCATGTATTCGTGCACGATTCCACGGTATGATTCACCGCGCCCCTCGCTAGGGGGCCGGGCATGTTATATGATATGATGATGATATGATGATATGGGGAGGCGGCCGGGATGGCATATAATGACTTCGTTCACCGCGTCCTCACTAGAGGGGCGGGGCACGTTATATGTACATGATATGATGATTTTACTTACCGCGCCCCTCGCTGGAGGGCGGGGCACGTTATATGTACATGATATGATGATTTTACTTACCGCGCCCCTCACCGGAGGGGGCGGGCACGTTATATGTATATGCGTCGATGGTTTTACTTACCGCGCCCCTCGCTGAGGGCCGGGCACGTTATATCTATGCATGTGTACGAGATGATTTTCGACTCTGTTTCTCGGTCCGCATGATGAAGTGAATATGAAATTGATACGTATGATTTATGTTTCAAAGGCAAGTGTTATGATTTTCTAGTTATTGTGCTACTTTTCTGCCCTCCTCGTTTCAGTACGATTCTGTTTACGGTTCCATGCTTTACATGCTCAGTACATATTCCGTACGACCCCCTTTTCTTCGGGGTTGCGTTTCATGCCCGCGGTACGGATTTTGGTGATCCGCCGGCTTAGGATTCCCGTCGGCGGTCTTGAGTGCTCCTTGTTCGAGCCCACCTTTTGGTACATATTCGTTCGTGGCATATGTATTTGTTTGTTCAGGGGTACGGCGGGGCCCTGTCCCGTCATATGATTCTGTTGGTCTGTAGACGTATATGTGGGTTGAGCCTACTTACGTTCGTGTGTGTCGTATGATATATGTTCTGGGCGATCCCGTTCGCCGTAGCAGCCTTGTCGGCTTGCATGTATATGTTTTGGGCCGACGCGCCATTTGATAGCCTTTCCGGCTTCTGATATATATATGTTTGCTTTTGAGACAGTTTGAGATAATTTGAGACAGCGTCTGATATTTGTATACGTATAAGCTATCTGTTTGTGATTCGGATTTGTGCATATGTTGGGTGCCCAGCTCGGGCACTAGTCACGACCTACGGGGTTGGGTCGTGACAGAGTTCACTTCTTATATGCTCAACAATTTCTGCAGGAACTGTATCTTGAAGTAATGCGATAATTCCATTGACCATCTGTCATAACATCATCCACATCTTCTATTTCTTCATCAATATAGAAATCAACAGGAACAACATGAATCAAAGAACCTAGCTTGGTCCAATTATCAAACCAAAAATTGGAAGAGCCATTTTTTGGTTCCCACCAAATGGCATGTTCAGTAGTATCTCTAGCCTCTAATATTCTTTTCCACAATTGTGATCCCCCTTTCCACTGTACTAGAGTAGGAATTTGCTTCTTGCAATATTTATTCCACATAAATATGGACCATAAAGTGCAGATAATCCTGAATCTCCACCAAAGCTTAGCAAATAATGCTTTTGACACATCAAATAGAGATCTAAATCCCATGCCTCCTTCTTGTTTAGGATTACACATGTTTAACTCAGAAGACCAATGTCTATTTCTTCTTTCTTCCTTATTACTCCAATAGAACCTAGCAAACAATTTGTGCAGCTCTTGTATTGTATACTTTGTGGGAACCATAACAGACAACAAATACATTGGCATACTTTGAAGGAAATTGTTAATAAAAACAACTTTACCTCCAAAAGACATCAGCTTTCCTTTCCTGTTCTGCAGCTTATCCTGCACCTTCTTTATCAAATCATTATAGTATACATTCTTCTTCCTGGTATGAAAGATAGGGTAGCCAAGACACTCGAATGGAAAATCACTTCTTGAAAAATCAGTGATTTAAGCTACCTCCTGAGATAAGATAGTTGCACTGTTTTATGCATATAGAAACAATTCTTGTCTCTATTCATCAGTTGACCTGAATTTTTTTCATAATTTAGCAAAACATCCATGATCAACTCCAAAGAATACCTATCTGCAAATGCAAAGATTATGGTATCATATGCATATGCCAAGTGGTTAAGATTAGCACTCCATTTGGGCATGCTAAAATTCCTGTACATTCCATCATCAAATAATCCATTCAAAGCTCTAGTGAGCACCTCTGTAGATAATACAAATAATGCAGGAGATAGAGAATCTCCTTTCTTGACAGATGATCTCCTTGCTTGACACCTCTTGTAGAATGAAAAAAACCATGAGGTTGACTATTCGTCATCACAGAATACCAGTTGTTTGCTATGAGTCTCCATATCATATCTACAAATCCTTCTGAGAAGCCCATTCTTTTAAGAACTCTGATAAAAAACAACCAGGACACCCTATCATATGCCTTGGCCATATCCAACTTGATAATTACATTTGCTGGTTTGCCCCTCTTCCTTATACAGTAACAATCTCCTATGTAAGAAGCACATTTTCAATTATGCTCCTTCCTTTCACAAAACCTGATTGGTTAGGTGAAATTAGTCTAGGTAGTGTACTCTCCAATCTCCCATGCACAACTCTTGAAATAACTTTGTTAATGAAATTACTCAAACTGATAGGTCTCGTGTTTGCATAAGTCTGAACTAATGTTTTTTTTTTGTATAAGAACCAAATTTGTGAGAGTTTGGAAGAGTGTGACCTTCATAGAAATAGACTTTGGAAGAGTGTGACCTTCATAGAAAGCTTTCACAATACTAAAAACATCAGGTCCTACTATTTCCCAGCAAGACTGAAAAAAAGCACCTGATAAACCATCAGGTCCACATGCACTATCCCATTGAGCTAAAAAACTGCGTTCTTAACTTCTTCAATACACGGTGCTGCTCCAAGGGCTTCATTATCTTCCTCTGTAACAATAGAAGGAATATGATTTAACATGCTAAAGTTGCTTCCTCTTCATGTGTAAACTGCTTCATGAAGAAAGCTTCTGCTTCACTTGCCATCTAATTTTCATCCTCTATCCAATCTCCCACTGAGTTTTGAATTCTCTTAACTTGCAGTCTTTTCCTCCTTCCATTAACCAAGTTATGAAAGAATCTAGTGTTTCTATATCCTTCTGCAAGCCAGGTTACATTAGCCTTTTGTCACCAGAATTCCTCTTCAAAATGCAAATATTTCTTTAGTTCTGCTTGAGCCTGTTGTAGTACCATTCTATTCAAAAGAGAAGGATCCTCTTCATATAATTCTTCTTTGATCCTCACAATTTCTTCTTTAATTATAAGCTGCTTAAAAATATCCCCAAAAGCTTCTCTACTTCATACTGAAAGAATTCCTTTAATATGTTTCGGTTTCTGCTTAAACATAATAAATGGATTTCCTGCAAACTCAATTGACCATTTATTCCTGAAAATATTCAAGAAATCTTTATGTTCAGTCCAGAATTTCAGGAATCTAAATGGTCTAATAAATTCCTCTCTTAGTTCTCCCATAGAAATGAGCAAAGGGACATGATCAAAACCAGTCCTGGAGAGGTGTTCCACATTAATTTTTCAAACCATTGTTGAAACTGTAGATTTATAAAAATCCTGTCCAACCTTTCAAATATACAATTTGCACCCCTTTCTTCCATTCTACCAAGTAAGAGGGCTACCTTTAAAGCCTGTTTCAAATAACTCACAAGAGTTCACACAAAATGCAAATTAGTCATAATCTTGTGGCTGGATAGGAATTGCCCCAATCTTCTCTTCTTCATGAAGTACTACATTGAAATCCCCTCCTACCAACCAGGGAAGATTAGTATTATATGCCACCTGATAGATACTATCCCACAATTGTAATCTCTCAATCTCATCACACTTGGCATAGATCAAAGTAATAATCATTGATTTACTCTGATCTAGCAAAATCAACTTCAAAGTAATTTGATGTGAAGAATCAGAAACCACTTCCACTTCCACATTGTCTTCAACAAAATACCAAATTTTACCAGAATAATTTGCTTTAGCTTGATGCATTCCTAATCTTCTCCTGTACTTATCGATATATCTAGCTTGTTGAAATGCTCCATCAAAGCTGTGATACAAAATTTGTGATGTCCGTGCAGCATTTGTAACCTGTGAAAGGCTTGTTCTGTCCTTACTGATCTTATATTCCAGATAAATGCTTTTATCATCATTTACAGTTGGATTTTGTGGCACCCCTATTTGGCAATACTCTAATTGGTACTTGAACTTCAACTGCTCCTTGTTTCTTGCCTTTTTTACCTCCCTTTGATACTGATTTTGGAGAGATATCTGCAATTCTAACAGGAGATAATCTAACCTATAGCATCTCTTCTTTATCTTCTGATATAACTGTTGTATTAGAATTCTCTAGCAAAGGAATCATATCCTCCTCTGAGATATTATGAGATATTAAGTCAGACAACTTCCTCATAGGAGAATCCTTCTTCAACATTGAAACTTGTACACTATTAGAACTGTTGACCATGATAGCCTAATTTTCTTGATCTTCTCTAGGTTGGATATTCTCTACAATCATGTTACAAGGTGACCTTTGGGGAGAAGCTTCTGTATTCTTCTTTTCATCACTTTGTGCCCTGTAGTTGTACCCATTGACATTATATCTTTCTCCTCTGCACTGGCCTGTTGCTTCTGAATATCATCAGTGCAAACTGACTGATGGTCAGTCTCTGGATCTTCATAACCTGCACCATTACCCCTATGTTGCTTCTGATCTTTGTCCACAACAAGAATTATTTGTAAGCACCTGATCTTCCAATTCCTGATCCAATTACTTATCCACAGGAATTTCCCCTTCCTCCAATTTAACTTCATCTTGAAATTCCTCTTCAACTCTATCTCCCCATTTAGAGGAAGGAGACAAAGCATTCTACATGATTTCCTCATCTGTAGGAACTTGAATATTTGATTGCACTATGCCATGATCTCTTCACCTAGTTCCTCAACCAGCATTGATTGTGTTTGACCCAAGTTAGCAAGTGTATTTTGTTCATCTTTGTTAGCAGAAGATATCTCCTCTACTTCCTCCATTGCATCATTTGATCTTTCTTGTACCTGAGTGACTTCAACTGGTTCTTGCACTGCTTGATTACCTTGTTCCTTCTCCTCTTCTTTATTTGCTGACTGGTCCTCATCCTCATTGGTAAAAGCATGAAATTTATTTTGAAAAAAAAAAAAACTTCTGCCTCAACAACATTTCCATTAATTGGTTTTCCATTTATGAACTTTCCAGGATTCTTTTCCATTGTAAAAACTCTGTTATCCTTAATAGGATTAAATTTGAAAGAATTTACATGCACCCTCCCACCTGATAAAGTTCTAGCAGGAAATTTAACCTTGTTCTGATCATTATTTGGATGCTTCAACTCCTGTTCCCCTACAATTTTCTCCTCTCCATTCCCTTTAGCAGTCACCTCATCAGGAGCTCTTCTCAATTTCGGATGCAAAGTTCTACAACCCTCTTCATTATGCCCTTAAAGTTTACACTTCTTACAATACTTTGGCAAAACATCATATTAAATATTAACATCTACAATACGAACCTTGTCACGACCCAAACCGAAGGGCCATGACGGGCACCCGAGCCTTACTTGCCGAGCACTACTAGACATACATCTGTAATCATAACCATATATGGAAGTGGGCCACGAGGGCCTCCATAAGAAAATCTGCTGACTCATAGAAGCAATAAGCTGAAAAGGAACAAGTCCACAAGACATATATACACAAACATGCTGAACTAGACAGTACGAGCTGACAAGGCTACCATGGATGACTATATAACAAAATAAAGGCCGAGGAGGCCACACAACATCAGACTGTATCATAACTGTCTACAAGCCTCTACTGGAGTACATGACATAACGTGGTCGGGACAGGGCCCCGCCACACCCATAAATATGCATACATATATGATAAGAAATGATATGTTTTGATGACATAACAAACCCTAAGGAACTAGATACAATTAGGTTCACTTCTCTGAACTTGGTTAACCTTATGATATCTCATCTGTTGTTGTTCTACCATGCTCTTTGAAGGATCAGATGGCTTCAGGATTTGCTCATATAAAAAACCAGATGTGTTGATTCAGAAGTACCAGATGGGATCAGGTCTCCAACCTGCGCAGCTGTAAAGCTACTGATAGTATAGCCAGTACTTACAACTTGTTCGAAGAACATATGAGGGACCAGGTTCCTCCAGATAAAGGTCTTGGTCACTAAAGCGTTGAATGTCCAAATCTACAACTATAAAGTGTGCTGCTGAAAAGTACAATGCAGCTGTACAACAACACCTAAGCAAGGCCGATTGATTAATGGTCCAAATTTCATGGGTGGTCACCTCTACTCTCTCTCTCTCTCCTTGCATATAAAGACATCATCTTTCAAGAGAAGATTCATTCTTTCACAATCCAAAAATTACTCCATCTTAAGTGCAAGTCTCCAGCTTTCAAGGTGTTCCTCAAGAACAGAGCCTCAGCAACCCGAAGGACCAGATCCAGAACTGAAGACGCCTTAGGTCCTTAGTTTGTTGAGTCTTTATTCTTTTGTGCTTAAACTGTAAACCTACTCTTCCATAAAAAAGAAACTGATTGTAGGTGTTTTGAAGTCTCAAGGTTTACTTGTTGGAAGTGTGTTTCCTCAAGCCCTTGCGTGGTACACTAGGCTAGAGTTAGCTTAGTTGCATTATTGTATGGGTGGCTAGTGTTAGTCACTGTGGTGAATTCTTAAAGGGTGCCTTTGAGTGTTACACTAGGCTATAGTTAGTCTAGGCGTATTAGTTAGATTCTCAAAGGTTGCTTATTGGAAGAGTGTCTTCACAAGAACTTTGAGTGGTACACTAGGCCGGAGTTAGTCTAGGTGTATTAGTGTGCTTGGCTAGGGATAGT
The DNA here is from genome assembly GCF_029784015.1 of Lycium ferocissimum. Classification (NCBI taxonomy): domain Eukaryota; kingdom Viridiplantae; phylum Streptophyta; class Magnoliopsida; order Solanales; family Solanaceae; genus Lycium; species Lycium ferocissimum. The sequence continues at coordinate 43,538,897 of NC_081344.1, read as the reverse complement.
CAAGTGTGAGGGTTGTATAAGAGTTATTGTAAGGGTGAGGGTGTCACACCCTGATTTTTCTAGGGTGTGATGGGCACCCGACCCCACATTCGGAGCCGAGCGAACCCACTGACTCTTATTACATACATGAATTTCTGGACTATTAATCAGACAAAAATGACAAATACAACAAATGTTCGGAAATATCTTTTGTAGTGTACAAATCGACGAATATGTAATCATATGAAAATTATGGCATAACACGGAATGACATGACGGCACGGTGGAGCCGCCTACGAATCGACATCCGGAACCCACACTGCGTCCGCAAAGTCTCTAACGTGATAATCGAGAAGACATATCGCATAGGCTCGACTCGGCGGCACTCCGGGGATAATTGGAGCTTGCCAACTCATTTGAAGCATCTTCTACAATGTCTTCTTTACATGCGGGTGTACTGCGTGGCATGAAACGCGACCCCGAAGAACGAGGGGGTCGGTACGAAAAATGTGCGAGTATATAAAGCATAAAATACGAAAAACGAATCGGGCGAACGGAGGATACGAACATGAATGTAATAACCGGAATATCGAAATGCTTACTCATAAAACATAAACGGATGCATAGTAGAAAACATGCCATAGCCGGCCCTCGTCATGGGACTCGGCAAACGAAAGTGGTCGCCCCACGACGGCGGCGCCCACGGATCGGATCATATCGAGAATGTGCACATATCATAGCATATCAAATGGCCATATCATATCATATCAGATCAGAGTGTGTACATGGCACATCATACTCCACAACCCATGTACATATATACCTGCCCCCTCACACCGAGGCACGGCGAACAATGCAGTGGACCACGCGTGATAACATATCCTGGCCCGGGCTCAGTGAAGGAATTATTGAGGCATCCACGAGCGGAGTAGTGAGAAACTAAATGCAATATAAGACGTACAACATATACGAGAGATCGGACGGAATAATCAAATGACATATCAAGAGAAAAAGGGTCCGGACGAAGCGTAGCGCATACCTTTTAATGACCGCGGTGGATTCTTTTTGAAACAGAACTTTAGGGATCATATGTGTATATCAAAATGTAAAACCTATACAGAGGCTTGATAGCGTGACTCAAATGGCAGACCTTATAGTGAACGTTTGGCAATAGTCGAAACATAAGTCTTTCGGAAGCGGTTCAAATCTCAAAGTAGGTCATAAGACTCATTAAAATAATTATAGTAGTTATTCTTTAGAACTTAGAAAAATAGTTAAAAGTTTCCCTTAGTTTTTAGTTTAAAGAAGATCAAACGGAATATCAACACAAAGTTCGGAAATAGTGGGTCCGCCTCGGGTTAAGTAAGGTGGCGTACCCGAACGGCACATATTAAACCTTGTAATGTCATTTATGAGAGGTATAAGATAATCGGATTTCATATGTACAAGTTCTAAATACTTAGATGACCTGTTGAAACAATCGCAGCATAATTAGTTCAATTCTACTGAATGAAGAAGGGGTATTTTTGGACGTGGATTCCGAGGAGTAGAGTTGTCCCCGAGGTTCAAATTCAAACCTAGTACATCTAAGACATGCCAAGAGAAGGAATGGGAGAGCTTTACATACCTTTCCTGCTTGTTAAGCTCGTCGAAACTCCAATCCCGTTTCGTCAAAATCCTACAAATGGTCACATTTACCAATTACTATTCATGAGGTTCAAAATTTCAACTTTGGTTAGTATTTGCCTACCGAAATTTCGGCAAAGACCTCCCCTATAAATATGACACCCCGAGAATTTAACTCGGCTCAATTGTCAACAACAACAACCACAACAACATCAAAAATTGACTAGAATCACATACTAACATAAGTAGTCATCTTTCCACATAAAGTGACAACTTCCAAACTAACTTCATATTTCCAAACCAATATCAATATTTTCATACTCATTACTTACCAAGATTATTCCAACATCGATTGGAGGCATTACATATGATTTCACATTTTATTCGCAAAATATACAAACTTTCCACCGAAACCATAACTCATCCAAAACTTCCATTCTTCGACAACCATATTCATAACACATTATCATCTTCCAACTTCATTAACAACAATCATAACTAACACCTAAACAATTCATTTCCATAATTACATCACAACTATGTTAGAACACATATCTTCTTATAACAACATATATGCAATTCTAATGCCAAACTTAAATCGTTAAACCTTTATTTACGCCATAACGATCACAACAACGCAACTAACATACTAAACAAAATAAATTCGGCATTGGTTCATCACCTACATAACTCACGGCCAACTTGCATTTTTCCAACTTCGTCCAATTTTCGTTCAACTTTCATTTCCAATGTAAATGCCACAATAACCACGACTAGAATACAACATAAAATCCAACCCACTTCATCTATATATGAATACATATACACGGCCACACATATACACACAAATGCCATACAAACTTCCATAATTCCATGAGTTCTATCCATTCCTACGTACTACAACCTAAACAAAGGCTTCATAACACATGGAAGGGAATTAAATCTTACCTTTTCTTCCAAAGTTCTTCACTTGGCCAAGGTATTAAATTGATGAAACAAGTGCTCTTCCTTCCGAAATAATTACACCACGTTGTAGAGGAGCCTTGAATTAGTAGGAATACAACAAGAAATAAATTTTTGAGACAAGTTTTCAAAGGTTCCTTCTTTCCTCTTCAATGGCCGAATGGCCTATCTTCTTTTCTCCTTCTTTCTTTCTTTCTTCTTTCTCAATTTTTCTTGAACCATCTAAATGAGCATATGAAGAATAAATTCTTCCATGTGCTCTATATATATTAAGTGGTCATGTGCATGGCACATGCCCCCTAATTTTCCATATTCTTTCTTCTTTTTCCTTCCTTTTTTTTTCTAATTCATGAAAATTAATCTTTTCACAATTCCAAATTTACCCTTGGCCTTTTCTAATATTTCCACATCCGAAACTTTCATAACCAACTTACATCAAGCAAGACCAAAACATGGCATCGTCCTCAACCTACTACAATTATCTTAGAATATCCAAGTATTCAAAATACAAGTTATAACACTTGTGCTTGGCTTATCGCAACCATCTCAAAATATCCGAACGTGCAAAGTGCGGGGTATAACATCCTTCCCCCCTTTAGAACATTCGTCCTCGAATGTTAAATTAGCCTTATAGGGGCTTACAAATATTTTCGGGGAAGTTCCCTTCTTACGGTTATTGCACACAACTCATGCGTTAATCAACATTATCAAATAAAGAATTCTGATTGTACGTAGGTACGGGAACCAAATGGGGGTACTTCTTTTCATTTCACCTGGAGTTTCTTAAGTCACCGTTGCTTTACCACTCTTTCGCCAAACAGTACCTTAATGGGAGTCACATCCTTATCACACGGTTTTTCTTTCCTGCCAATTAGGATCGCTATCGGCCGTTTCTCGTAGGGCAGCTCTTCTATTCCTCGAATGCCCCTCTACGGCGAATATTATAGGGGCACAATGTATTTGCGAAGCATAGGCATACGGAACACTAGACTCACCGCTTCTCAATTAGATAGTAAGTCTGATTCATAGAGAACCTTGTCTACTTCACGAATGATCCGATAGAATCCAAGACATCTCGGCTATGTTTCCCTCATAACACCTCTCATGGGTGATTTGTGATATTTTCAAAAATATCCCGTTACCAATCCGGAGTTCTAAACGTCGACAACGGTCACCGGTATATGATTTCTGTCAGTTCTAAGTCGCTAATGACCGTCTCCGAATAAACTTCACATTATTGACTGCTTGATGGATTATGTTCAGACTACGTAATTTAACCTTGTCGTTATTAAACTAGTCGGTTAATGACGTACACCTCTAGCCATACAGAGCCTTATACAGTGTCTCCGATCTTTGTTATTATCAATAACCTCAATAAATGGCAAGTGTTTATTTTCACCGCCTCGAAAGCAATGACACAAGTTCGCAACTTATTATTAACGTTTCAATAACACCCTTAGCTTTGTCCGTCGGTTCAAGAGCAGATGTTGGTTCAAGACTTACTTATATTCTCAATTCTTTCGGACGGATTTCCAGGGTTAACCATATACCAGGTATTCTGTTCGACACAGCAAATGTAAGTCCTTATGAAACCTCACTACCTTCTTGAGGTATGATCTTACATGATTCCGATAACCCTGCTTAGCCATTTCATAGTTTTCTTAATTTCATCCGTCATGTTTTTGGCATTCATTTCATATCACACCGTTGTTTTTGGTTCAAACTTTTTCGTTTCCCTTTTACTGCGATCTGTTCTTAATCTTCACCGTCACCGATTAGATTGTAATCTCTGAGAGTATGTAACATACGAAAGTTAATCCATGAAATGCCTTAGCATCGCCTTACTAACCTTTAGATTGTTCCTTATCTTTTCCCTTCGTCTTATAATCCGTATCGGGGAAATCTTTAATTAGTCCTGGTCAGGTTCCGCTTACTTTTAGTACCAATTTCATTTTGGTAACATGGTCTAGACCATCTCTGCATTTTCCATATCGCATTCAAAATATCATAACCATACTGTTGGTATTGGATCCTTACATTTCTTATCCGTTATGTACTCACTTGGCTTGCTTAACATGCAATTGTTCGTGAGTTACATAACCGTCCTCGCATAATTCGTATACAATATTTTTAATTTCGACATAATCTCCTTGTTGATCCACCCGACCTTACATATCTCATTGGCGCCAAAATGCGCTAATTCTATTTCGTCGTATTCCTTTCTCTTTCTACAAGCATCTACTACCTGGAGTCATATTGCTCACAACCTTCACCGACAATCCCTAGTACCACTTTAATTGTCGTCTTAGGTTCCGTTTGTTTGTTGTCGGTTTCAGATTACACCAACTGGTTTCGAAGATAGCATCTCGCGGACAATTCAAGCATTCATACTAAATGAACTGTGATGTCAGTTGGTTTCATCTTACCTTCGCATTTCTACCGGCCGCTTCCCCCCTTTAGGGTGCTCCTATATCATTGTCTATTCACATTCTATCCCTTGTCTCCATTCAAAGTTTTCAAACTCACAGGATTCTTTCCGAATACATTTTGCATACCATACCACACCCACTTAGCTTTCATACCTTCTATAACTTAATTTACCCTGGTATAAAATTCTAACGCGCTCATGGGCAATAGGAATTCTCAATATCTTGTACAAAATCTGACCTGACGATTAGTACTCGAATAGCGTCATTGTAACCACAACATATCTAAATCATATTGCATTTATTCCCGTCAAAAGTTAGTTACTGCGTCGAATCGTCTCAGATTCTTCATTTCGTAACACTTATAGTTGGACGGTAAATATTCCAAGCTTTCGACGATACCATTCTTTTTCCTTAAGATAGGTACCAACTACTTTTCCCAATAAATTTTCAATATATCGGTCGTTTCACCAATTCTCAATTCTTGTTTCTTATAATTTTCGCTACTTCCACGATGAGGTCATATATACATAATATGTCATATTTCCTTATGCTTCACATTCTCTCACTCTTTCCATATACTCATTATTAACTTACAGTCTTACCCGAAATCATACTAACTTCATCTTAGTAGTGATCTTATCTTTTGATCTTTTGTTGCCTCACCCCTTTCGTCCATAACTATATATCTTTCATTTATCCCGGACTAATGGTCAATTAATTATGCTCATCTTGAGTGCTCTCTGTAGTACTCTTTTCTCATTTCTTCGTCTCTGTCCATTTTTTTTTTTTCACGAATTCCATTTCTAGTTGGCTGATCACAATTTAATAAGCGGTTATCAGAAAATATTCTTCAACCACCGTAAAAGGGACTAGAGCCTGGCAAGCACCACAGGGCATCCTAGCACTTGGTTCGCACGATTTACCTTCAGATTTACTCTCGAGTTCCACATAAACTATTCAGATCACAATTACTCACTCGTACGCTTTACATTCTTTCATCATAGTCACACTCAGTTACTGGGCATTATTGCCCGCCAATTTGGGCCTCCTTCTAAGGCACGATATGATCGGAACATACTTTAGCTCATTTAGATGAATTGCGAATTGATCGCTCATATATTTTTCTTCAAAGCAAGATTTTTCCCAAATAGGGGCAGTGCTTCCTATAGATGACGTGGGAAGTCTTTCCTAAAGCTTAATTCATCATAGCACGGTAGTCCTTCTCTTTCTGTTCTCATTGTTATTTTCGTCAACCTATAATATGGATCCCATACTTTCCTACAGAACTTGATAAGTCTCTTTCGTACATTCAATAGCTCACTTTTATGTTCACACTTTTCCCGTGCATTCTAGTCACGTAATTCACATCCTGTATTTGGCCACTTCGCCATTAGGCTTTACTTATCTTCGTGGCCATCCTTATTAAGCTTTCTAGTTACTCCACATATTCTAATTCCCTTGGCTGTCTTAATTTCCCATTCATTTCATACACTTACATTTATGGAGTCCTGAGTGCACTTCCCAGGGGGGTCACCCATCCCAGAATTGCTCTGGTCCTAGCACGCTTAACCCTGAAACTCGGGTGAAATACGATGCTTTAATGCCAGTATAATCGCATCCACTTGGTCACATGACCTTTACTACATAATCTGGGGCAGATCGAAGTCTTTACAGATTTCGAGATGTTTCCATAACACGTCCTATTTTCCACATTACTGTTTTACCCTTCGTATTCCACAATTTGCATCTTTCGTCCACGATTTCCAGTTTCTCAATAGTAACAAATATATCCTCGTCGTCATTACTTATAGCTATTTCGGGTATTGTCTGTTTAAATCTTCACCCACCATTCCTACATAATAACTTTCCACAAAATTCAATTGTCGGTTATCTCTAAATCCGCCAACAGACTTGGTTGCTACTAAGCATCGAATGTCATTCGTCTCAATCTTTCAAACTATTAACTGTCTTTCCTATACTCATTTTTTGTACCATACCCCATCCCATAACACTTCTGAACCTCGTATCTCATCCATTATCTACTTACACTATTTTCTTTTCCCTTTTTTAGCATATCTGACTAAATATTCTAATTAACACTTTCAGCGGAATCTCTTTTAGCATTCTTGCTGTCCAAGCCCTGTACATAGCAAATACTGGCGATACCTCACAGAACACATAGTTATGTAACACATTCCCGCCATTCAAAACTTCCAATTTCGGATAGTAGAACAAATATTTCAAAATCATGTCATCGCTTACTTCCCTCCATCGTCTGTAAAGCCCTCATATGGGAATTTCATTCTCCTATGACTTGGCTCTATCGCACGATCTAAGACAGAAAGAAGGTCAACAATCCCTAAATGCCCGTAGCCCCCTCGTTTATAGATGTGGCGCGCTTCACACCATAAACAGACTCTACCGGACACGACTTTGCGTACAACCCCTAGGACGGACCGCTCGATACCACTTTGTCACACCCCCGATTTTTCTAGGGTGTGATGGGCACCCGACCCCACATTCGGAGCCGAGCGAACCCACCGACTCTTATTACATACATGAATTTCTCGGACTATTAATCGGACAAAAATGACAAATACAACAAATGTTCGGGAAATATCTTTTGTAGTGTACAAATCGACAGAATATGTAATCATATGAAAATTATGGCATAACACAGAATGACATGACGGCTGGTGGAGCCGCCTACAGAACTGACATCCAGAACCCACACTCTGTCTGCAAAGTCTCTAACAGATAATCAGAAGACATATCGCATAGGCTCTGACTCGGCAGCACTCCAGGGATAATTGGAGCTTGCCAACTCCGCTGAAGCATCTTCTACAATGTCTTCTTTACATCTGGGTGTACCTGCGTGGCATGAAACGCGACCCACCGAAGAACGGGGGGTCGGTACGAAAAATGTGCGAGTATATAAAGCATAAAATACGAAAAACGAAATCGGGCGAACAGAGGATACAAACATGAATGTAATAACCGGAATATCGAAATGCTTACTCATAAAACATAAACGGATGCATAGTAGAAAACATGCCATAGCCGGCCCTCATCATGGGACTCGGCAAGCGTAAAGTGTCGCCCCCCGACGGCCGGCGCCACAACGGATCGATCATATCGAATGTGCACATATCATAGCATATCAAATGGCCATATCATATCATATCGATCGTAGTGTGTACATGGCACATCATACTCCACAACCCATGTACATATATACCGCCCCCCTCACACCGAGGCACGGCGAACAATGCAGTGGAACACGCGTGATAACATATCCTGGCCCGGGCTCAGTGAAGGAATTATTGAGGCATCCACGAGCGGAGTAGTGAGAAACTAAATGCAATATAAGACGTACAACATATACAGAGATCAGACGGAATAATCAAATGACATATCAAGAGAAAAAGGGTCCGGACGAAGCGTAGCGCATACCTTTTAATGACCGCGGTGGATTCTTTTTGAAACGAACTTTAGGGATCATATGTGTATCAAAATATAAAACCTATACAGAGGCTTGATAGCGTGACTCAAATGGCAGACCTTATAGTGAACGTTTGGCAATAGTCGAAACATAAGTCTTTCGGAAGCAGTTTCAAATCTCAAAGTAGGTCATAAGACTCATTAAAATAATTATAGTAGTTATTCTTTAGAACTTAGAAAAATAGTTAAAAGTTTCCCTTAGTTTTTAGTTTAAAGAAGATCAAACGGAATATCAACACAAAGTTCGGAAATAGTGGGTCCGCCTCGGGTTAAGTAAGGTGGCGTACCCGAACGGCACATATTAAACCTTGTAATGTCATTTATGAGAGGTATAAGATAATCGGATTTCATATGTACAAGTTCTAAATACTTAGATGACTTTGTTGAAACAATCGCAAAGATAATTAGTTCAATTCTCTTGAATGAAGAAGGGGTATTTTTGGACGTGGATTCCGAGGAGTAGAGTTGTCCCCGAGGTTCAAATTCAAACCTAGTACATCTAAGACATGCCAAGAGAAGGAATGGGAGAGCTTTACATACCTTTCCTGCTTGTTAAGCTCGTCGAAACTCCAATCCCGTTTCGTCAAAATCCTACAAATGGTCACATTTACCAATTACTATTCATGAGGTTCAAAATTTCAACTTTGGTTAGTATTTGCCTACCGAAATTTCGGCAGCACCTCCCCTATAAATATGACACCCCGAGAATTTAACTCGGCTCAATTGTCAACAACAACAACCACAACAACATCAAAAATTGACTAGAATCACATACTAACATGAGTAGTCATCTTTCCACATAAAGTGACAACTTCCAAACTAACTTCATATTTCCAAACCAATATCAATATTTTCATACTCATTACTTACCAAGATTATTCCAACATCGATTGGAGGCATTACATATGATTTCACATTTTATTCGCAAAATATACAAACTTTCCACCGAAACCATAACTCATCCAAAACTTCCATTCTTCGACAACCATATTCATAACACATTATCATCTTCCAACTTCATTAACAACAATCATAACTAACACCTAAACAATTCATTTCCATAATTACATCACAACTATGTTAGAACACATATCTTCTTATAACAACATATATGCAATTCTAATGCCAAACTTAAATCGTTAAACCTTTATTTACGCCATAACGATCACAACAACGCAACTAACATACTAAACAAAATAAATTCGGCATTGGTTCATCACCTACATAACTCACGGCCAACTTGCATTTTTCCAACTTCGTCCAATTTTCGTTCAACTTTCATTTCCAATGTAAATGCCACAATAACCACGACTAGAATACAACATAAAATCCAACCCACTTCATCTATATATGAATACATATACACACACACATATACACACAAATGCCATACAAACTTCCATAATTCCATGAGTTCTATCCATTCCTACGTACTACAACCTAAACAAAGGCTTCATAACACATGGAAGGGAATTAAATCTTACCTTTTCTTCCAAAGTTCTTCACTTGGCCAAGGTATTAAATTGATGAAACAAGTGCTCTTCCTTCCGAAATAATTACACCACGTTGTAGAGGAGCCTTGAATTAGTAGGAATACAACAAGAAATAAATTTTTGAGACAAGTTTTCAAAGGTTCCTTCTTTCCTCTTCAATGGCCGAATGGCCTATCTTCTTTTCTCCTTCTTTCTTTCTTTCTTCTTTCTCAATTTTTCTTGAACCATCTAAATGAGCATATGAAGAATAAATTCTTCCATGTGCTCTATATATATTAAGTGGTCATGTGCATGGCACATGCCCCCTAATTTTCCATATTCTTTCTTCTTTTCCTTCCTTTTTTTTTCTAATTCATGAAAATTAATCTTTTCACAATTCCAAATTTACCCTTGGCCTTTTCTAATATTTCCACATCCGAAACTTTCATAACCAACTTACATCAAGCAAGACCAAAACACGGCATCGTCCTCAACCTACTACAATTATCTTAGAATATCCAAGTATTCAAAATACAAGTTATAACACTTGTGCTTGGCTTATCGCAACCATCTCAAAATATCCGAACGTGCAAAGTGCGGGGTATAACAGAGGGGTTATGGGAGTTAACTTCTAGCTTAAAATAGAGTTGTAACCTGAGTTTGCTCAGTTAGTGGAGTTAAAATCCTACTGGGGTAGGTCGTGATTTTTAATCCCTTGAGCAAGGAGTTTTTCACATAAAAATCTTGTGTTGATTCTTGCACTGCACTGCATAAGGAAACTAGTACTCAACCAGGTCCCTCCATTCATTGTTTGGTGGACGCATAGCCTACATCGATTGGTATCAGAGCAGGTTCTTTCTAAAAGGTTAACACCTAGAAAGGATCTCCATCACGGCTATTTCACCAAATCTGGAGAAAAGAGTATCTATCACAAGACCACCAAGATCCAACAGAGAATATCATGGATGGTGGAAGGGGAAAAGGCATAACTTTTCATGGCTGAGGATCTAAGCTATGGGACATCATTTGTGATGGACCTTATGTTCCTATGAAAAAGTTGCGGGGTTGGATCTGGGACTGGTCAAAAGATTCAGAAGAAGCTAAAGTTGACCGACCCAGTTTCTAGAAAAGGAAGAAGGTGCTACCTACTTGGACAAAAAAAAGCTTAAAATCACTTCTTCTATCATTGTATGAGACCCAAGATACCTTGGGTTCCAAGATCAAATGAGTGAATCTGGTTGCAGGCTTGAGAGAGAAGAGAAGCCGATCAAAAAGTTACATGAAGGAGAGCTGACATATACTAAGAGAATGGATGATTCCCCTCATTCAAGGACTTTCAAGTGGGAGTGTGTTCTTTTGAAATGACACTGAACAGGAAGCACTTTGGAAGAAATCGATAAGAGATGGGTCTGATCGAGCTCAACTTGTTGCCTTTCCTCAAATTTCCTTATGCTTGGCTATGTTAAGAGGAAAGGTACAATGTTAAAAGCTATTTTTCGGTGGCATCTAACTCACTCTTTTACCGTTACAAGTACACACGCGTGGCAAGGTCAGGACAACATAAGCATAAGTGACATTGTACATCTCCGAGCTCTTGCCTCGTCTTCAAAATTGTCAAGGGACCAGGTCCCTGTGACTCAGGTTAGTAGTCTCTTCAGTGCTTAATATGTCTCGAACTGTCTAGAATGCCACGCCATTAAGACTCTTCCGCTTTCTATTCCAAATTAAGCCCTTTAAATGCCTGTTCATCCTGAACCTCTTCTCACTTCAAAAGAAAACCTTTCCTTCTTCAGATCTTGCCAAAAAAATCACCATATCTTAAATCTGAATCGTCCTTCCTCACTTGCCAAAATCTAAACCCCACCATACCACTACCAGATACCAAAAATATCTGACTCTGGTAAGCCCCACTTCCATCGATCATTCTAGAATAGATAAAGGACTCTATGAGCCCTGTGTAGACCTCTCATTGATGACCCCAAATGAGGGGGAGAGAAACAGATCTAATAACATGGAAAGCAGAACTGAAATTGTTAAGCGGTTTGTAGAGGCCTTGAAGGCTAAAGAAAGTGGTGAAGGAACTCAGAAGGATCTGATGACTAAACTGATAAAGGGGAAGGAACCTATTATGGAAGAAATGGATGCAATCCGCAAGGCATGCAATCCATTGGAAGAAGGGGATCTATCACGAGTTGTCACGGCCCAACCCCATAGGCCGTGACTAGTGCTCGAGCTGGGCACCCGTACACACCCATTATCCAGAATCAGCACACAAATAACTTATGCATACAGAAAAGTAAAACGTCGCCCCAAAGCTGGCACAATTATATACATATCACAGTCACAGCTTTCCGCGGATGATATCGTACATAAGCCGGTAAGGCTATCATAATGCAGGGGGACGTCCAGAGCACAAACCACACGAACGCATCTGTACAATAACTACTCACAACCCACATATATGTCTACAGACCTCTAAGAGTCATAACAGAATCATATGACGGGACAGGGCCCCGCCGTACCCCTGAATAGACATATACACACACATAAATAACGAAAGTGTCTGTACCCAATATAGGCTCCGAAGCAAGGGAGCGCTCCAAAATAGCAGGATAGATATCCTAGGCTGACGAATCACCCGAACGAACGTACGGTACTCGGGCATGAAACGCACCCCCGAAGAAAAGGGTCGGTACGGAATATGTGCGCGAGCATGTAAAGCATGAAATACAGTAGACGGGGTATAACCAAAGTAAGAAGTACAGAAAATGCGTACAATATCCAGGATATCAAATACTTACTCTTGAAACACAAACCATGCACATCAATATCATATCCAATTCATTATGGGACTTGGAAACATAGGTGGATGATCGTCTCGTACATGTGCATATATAACGTGTCCCGGCCCTCTAGTGAGGGACTCGGTAAATAAGATCATCATATCATCATCATATATATATACCGTACCCGGCCCTCTAGTGAGGGACTCGGTGAATAAGATCATCATATCATCATGTCATCATCATATATATATATACCGTACCCGGCCCTCTAGTAAGGGACTCGGTGAATAGAATCACCATATCATCATGTCATCATATTATCATATCATGTATCATATGCGGTCCGTAATGGGACCCGACGGACAGAACATGGTCGCCACCCCATCTTTGGTGCCATAACACATCATACTTCAGAATATTGCATATCTCCGAACACATCATACTTCGTATCACATCATACTTCGTAACACATCATACTTCGGAATATAGCATAGTGCGCACGATAACATAACCGGCCCGGGACTCGGCGAAAGATGTAACAACAGAATGCACGAGCAGAATCGTGAGTAACCATATGCATATAAGACATCATTACAGTGCTTAAATTGTAAACCTACTCTTCCATA
>NC_081344.1:43429686-43525415 GCF_029784015.1 Lycium ferocissimum | reverse complement strand
CCATGCACACGCCACCTCCACATGAAAATTTTTCCCAATTTTTCATCCATTTTCATCTACTACAACATGCACACATCATTCATAACACATACCTTTCTTCTTCAACTTCACAACTAGGCTAGGGTTTGCGATTGACAAAACGGATGGCTTGTTCGCTCCAACCACACTTCCACGTTAACTAGGGACCTCCAATTAGTGGGTTTGCACCAAGGAAATATTTTTCTGATGGCTCAATTTGGACTTCAATTTTTTGGTTCTTGGCCGAATGGCCTTTGAAGTTCATCCAAGGTTCTTATTTTTTTTCTATGTTTGATCGATGATAAGATGACTTAGTAGTCATCTTTTATGCTCCCACATGAATTATACATGTGTCCATGGCCCACACATGTGTTGGACCAATTAAAATTGGCCACAAAATGTATGGGAGCCACCTCCAACTCACACGGCCAAATGGCCTAAAAATGCATGATTTTCAACTTTCAATTATTCCATTTTTAGTCCCAAATTTTTCTAAATGTTCCATGCCAACAAATTCATGAACAACTTATGTCTTAAAATAAAATCGAAGGTCAAAAGTCTCGACTTTGCATCCCGGAATGGTTTTGTCCCTAACTTATCATAGTTAACCCGGATTGTCCCAATGTACAAAATACGGGATATAACAATACTTCGGAATATTGTATACCTCCGAACACATCATACTCCGTATCATATCATATATCATATCACATCATACTTCGAAAAACACATCATACTTCGGAATATAGCATAGTGCGCACGATAACATACCGGCCGGACTTGGCGAAAGATATAACAACAAAAGCACGAGTGAATCGTAAGTAACCATATGCATACAAAACACTTACAAAGACCCAATAGATAGTCGAACAACTATTAGTTTAAAACCGAAACAATAGTCAAATCAAAGTTTTCTTCCGAATATCACTTTTGAACATATCGACCGAACTTCGAACCATAGTCACGTATCAAAATCACATGCATAAAAACTCATTTTAGACTCAACAAATAAATAAGTAATCATACCTGGGGTCAAAGATAGTCATATTAAATTCTTTCAAAAATAGGTCGTTAGAACCAAACATAGAAAAGTCACGGCCACGGACGAGCGTCAACCCAATCCGGGGCCCGCCTATGAAAATTAAAGTCATTACTCGTCATAAAAATCATTTGCGAAGATATCAAAGCGATCCGAGCCCTTTCTTGAAAGTTGCGGTCGCTCGTAGTTTCGGTAATCGTTTAGAACAAAACTTTTGAAAACAAAACTTTTGGCAACTTTTGAAATTTAGTCATACAAAAGACATAAAGACCATAATTCGATTACATTAAGAATACAAATATCCGTAAACAATTAAGAATCGTTACTTTTACGCTTATCAAAGCAATCCTATTTCACATATGAAAGTTACCGATATTTCCGTAGGCATAAGATCCTTTCTGAATAAACCGTATACATAGCATTTCAAACTCAATCGTATCAAAGACATACGGTCCATAGCTTGACCATATTAAGGATGCCAATATCAAGAAGCAAATATGAATCATAAACATGCTCGGATTTTAAGAATAGAATTACCCCCAAGGCTCATAACATATCACAACTTACTTGCGTCTAGGACATGCCAAAAGGCAAGAAGGGTAAGCTTCACATACCTCGTCCACTCTCAAAGCTAATCCAACTCAAGCTAATCCCAACCTACGTCTCGGGCTCCCCAAGGTCTACACAACGTCAACGGATATCAAATATTAGCTATAGACGTTTAGGCATTTAATTCCAAATTAGCTTAATTCTAAAGAAATTGGGCAGCATTTCCCCTCAGAATAGACCAACCCCGAGAATTTAACTCGGCCAAATCAACAACAACACCAACAACCAAACTAGCAACATCAATAATCAATTCAAAACGCATTCTAGCATTAAATACTCTTTCTACAATCCAACAACTTTCATTATATTCAATTCAACGGCTTGCATTCAAGCCAACATCAACGCTCATACATTCAAATACAAGTCCGAACCCATACCAACAACATTCAAGAGCATTTTAAACAATTCATACAATATTTCTAACAATCCAACAAATGTTCCCATTCACCCAAAAACTGTCCCAAACCCGAGAACAACATCCATAACACATTCCTAACTTCCGAATCATGATTTGCTCCAACAATCCACATTCTAACAATGTCATTCTCACAAATATAGAAATTACATTAAATGCACATAATCCTCCAAATCAGCCCGCAACATTTACAATATCAATCTTGAGTCGTTAAACTCTTATCGTCAACATAGAATTCATAACGACAACAACTAAAACACTAAATAGAATTAATTCATTCTTGCTACACCTCACAAGCCATATTCGGCCAACACCTCCCTAAACAAATTTCATGATTTTCATTCATTTCAACACACTACACAACTAAACATGCTACATAGAACTTAATCCATCACACCCACACAACACTACACATGCACGGCTACAAGCCATGCACACGGCTACACTTCCACATGCACTTCTTTCCTGAATTTCATCCATTTTCATCTACTACAACATGCACACATCATTCATAACACATAAAACAAGATTAAATCTTACCTCTTCCTCTTATCTTCACAACTAGGCTAGGGTTTGCGATTATCAAAACGGATGGTTTGTTCGCTCCAACAATACTTCCACGTTAACTAGGGACCTCAAATTAGTGGATTTGCTTGAAGGAAATATTTTTGTGATGGCTCAATTTGGTCTTCAATTTTTTGGGTCTTGGCCGAATGGCCCTTTGTTGTTCATCCAAGTTCTCTTTTTTTTTCTAAGTGTGAGAAAGATGACTTAGTAGTCATCTTTTGTGCTTTCATATAAGAGTTATACATGTATCCCATGGCCCACACATGTGTTGGACCAATTAAAATTAGCCACAAAATGTGTGTGGACCATCCCAAAGCCACACGGCCAAATGGCCAAGAATGCATGATTTCCAACTTCCAATTATTCCACTTTTGATCCCAAATTTTCCTAAATGTTCCATGCCAATAAATTCATGAACAACTTAAGTCTCAAAATAAAATCGAAGGTCAAAAGTCTCGACTTCATATCCCGGAATGGTCTTGTCCCTAACTTATCATAGTTAACCTGGATTGTCCCAATGTACAAAATACGGGATATAACATTAGGCTTGCGATAGGTTACTTATAATGCAAATGACACGAAATTTCCAATGTGTAACAGTTAGTAGGTCCATATTTAATTCAGCAAGCAGTGGAGAAGGTCAAGCATATTCAGGATCAATTATTGGTAGCCCAGAGTCGTCCGAAGTCTTATGCAAACAATCGCTGACGAGATTTAGAATTTCAGGTTGATGACTGGGTATTCCTGAAGGTATCGCCTATGAAAGGCATCATGAGGTTGGGAAAGAAGGGTGAGCTTAGCCCTCGGCACATTGGACCTTATAGGATTACACGTAGAGTGGGCTAGGTGGCCTATGAGCTAGACCTACCCATCCAATTTTTCATGTGTGGATGCTTCGTTACTGTATTGGAGATCCTTCCAGAGTCATGACCGTTGATGATGTTAAGGTCATCGAACAATTATCGTATGAAGAGGTTCCCATTGTTATACTAGATAGACAAGTTCAGAGATTGAAGACTAAGTATGTAGCTTCAGTTAAAGTCCTTTGGAGGAATGGGAATATCAAAGAGATGACTTGGGAAGCTGAAGAAGATATGAGATCAAGGTATCCATACTTGTTTACACTCCCAGAGGAGGTCCATACAGACAGATCATTGCCATCAGGTGCGTAGTGTTTCATTTCTTATGATTACTGATCGTGTGAGGCCATTGCTGTTATTTCTTGTTGTGTCCTGTGCGGCGTTGTATATGTTGGATTGTTGTGTCACAGGTTGGTAGTGGTACGGTTATAGGGGAGACTCTGCCAAAATTTTTATAAGACCCCTAAGAGTTTAACATTCGAGGACGAATGTTCTTAAGGGGGGAAGAATGTTACACCTCATTTTTTTTTGTGTACATTAAAGTTTCATCTTAAGTTTTCGAGATGAGAATGTTGAGATGGATGTGTGGGCACACTAGGAGTGATAGGATTAGGAATGAGGCTATCCAGGACAAGGTGGGAGTGGCCTCGGTGGAAGACAAGATGCGGGTGGGAGTGGTCTCGGTGAAAGACAACATGCGGAAAGCAAGAGTGAGATGGTTTGGGCATGTGAAGAGGGGAGACACAGATGCCCAGCCATGCGGAGGTGTGAGTGGTTGGCCATGGATGGTTTCGAAGCTGCGGTAGGGGTAGGTCGGTTAAGTATTGGGTAGGTAATTAGATATGACATGGTGCGCATACCACCGAGGACATGACCTTAGATAGGAGGGTATGGAGGACTCAGATTAGGGTAGAAGGCTAGTAGATAGTCTTGTTTATCTTTTCATATTAGTATCGCATTATCGCGCTATAATTTCTTGTACTTTGATTTCTCGCTTACTATCTCGTTATTTCGTACTTTCGATTATCTTATTTTATACGTGATGACGTCCTTTGTAAACTGCTTCATTATGATTTAGTCGCTTTCGTTATTTTTATTTCCATATCGGTTTGAATTTCTTGGCCTATCTGACCTCTTTTTATGCTTTCTATTGAGCTAAGGGTCTTTCTGAAACAACCGTCCTATATTGGTAGGAGTAAGGTCTGCGTACACTCTACGCTCCCTAGACCCCACGTTGTGGGATTTCACTGGGTTTTTGTTTTTGTTGTTGTTGTTGTTAAAGTTTCATCATAAGTTGTTTGTTGTAAGCTTGTATTGGGAATCATCTGGGAAGTTGTGTATGAGGCCTATGGGTGTATCTCAGAGACGTATAATTTTGTAAACATGTTTGGAAAAGAGTATGAAGGTTAGACATCAAACGAATTAAAAAGAATACGTTTCGCCGGGAAATTGGACCAATGCATTTTCACGGCCACTTTCACGGACCGTGAAAGTGGTGTTGGGCCACTGTGGAATGGTGGCAGTGGGTGGAAGACACGGGAATTATTTCACGTCCAGTGAAATAATTCATGGCCCGTGAAAGTGAACCGTGAAATTGAGGCGGTGGAAATTTTCCCTTTTGTTATAAATTAACACCCATGACTAGGGCTCATTTGTTCACCAAAAAAAGATCCCTAGTGCCTCTCCAAGATCTCTCAACCATCCCTAATCATCCATAAACATCCCAAACAATTTTAAGAGAAGATCAAGCTTTAAAACTCTAAGCTAGTTCATGGAAGGTGATTATTCTTGCTTCTACTTAATGCTGTGGTGAATTGGTCTTGAAGAAAGTTGTGTGGGTCGAAGCTCTCAATATATAAGGTATATTCTTCACTCTATTACTTATGTTAAATTTATTTGAAGGCTTAGCAAGTCTTAAAAGTGAAAATAGTTATGGAGGAAAGGCATAAAGTGTTGTGTTGTAGTTGTTGGCCATGGACTGAATTTGGAAGGAAGTCTTGGGGATAATTTGAGCTTAGTTTCATATAATCTCTTGGCTGTGGTATTGTTGATGTTGTTATTGATGTTTTGGAGTTGTTTTGGAGTTGGGAGGAAGTAGATGATATAGGGGAAATGCTGACCAAATATCGTTAGCTCACCTATTAGTTTAGCTTGACCGTATGAGCACTTCAACGACTTAACCTTAGTATGAATCATTTTGAATGTAGATTTGCTAGCTCGAGAAGATAGACGTGGAGTGGTTAAGTGGACGACGAGGTATGTTAAGGCTGTCCCTTTCCTTCTTCTTGACATGATCCTTATGAACTAAAAGTACATGTAACGTTTATCCATAATGATTCGATTCTTAGAGTTAGGGATGATTCATTTGATCCATGTTCCATAATGTATCTTCAGAAAGTCTTCCTTTAGATTCAGTATGATCCTCTAGAGTTACTTGTATTCTTATCATGTTTTGCATATGTATATATATATATATATATATATATATATATATATATGGGTATGGGCAAGGTGACGACGTTATACCCATTACCTCCCGACTCACCTCATGTGATGATAATGATGATGATGATGCCCACAGAGGCCGATACGATGGGATTGTCACGACCCAACTAGGGGCCGCGATGAGTACCCGATACTTGTACCGGGCACCCCCTTGTCATACGTCTTGTTCTTTTTACTAAGTGGGCCGTATGAACACTAGCATTTTTTTTCTTAACAACCTCGATAATAGCATACATGTAAACGAGTAGTAATCAATCGTGTCCGACATATTACACGCGGCAAGGACAACTAGGCTATGAAACATCTAACATACATATCCGTCTACGAGCCTCTAACAAGATACATGTAATTACAAGTAATCGACTTCGCCGTGTCTATATATATATACACAAAAAATAGTACCCAAAACGAAGCTCCGGAACAACAATGAGCGCCTCTCCGATGTATACCGAAAAGCTCTAGAGTCGAACCCCGTCAACTCCGTCTACTGCGTGGCATGGCGAGACGAGATACCCCCGAGGAAGAGGGTCGGACGAGCAGTGTACCGAGTATGTAAGCCATGAAAATAATACAATGAAGCGTGTAACATGTGAGCAATAACAACATCATGTGGGACAAAGATCATATAACGAGATAAAGGATAATATGACTGTAAGCCTTTCGGCGGATGTCATGCTTGCTTAGTATATATTTTTTTTCAAAACATTTCTTGTCATATACATGTGAAAATAGAACAAGTCATAGTAATCGAAGTACGTCGGCTCACCCACATATGTCCCGCGTCCGGCATCCCGATGGAATTACGCCACCGACTGGCCGCGTCTATAGCGCAAGATGTGTCCCTTCCCCCAAATCTCCCATTTTCATATACATATCATATACATGTCATGTACATATCATATAAGCAAGATGCATAAGAACCCAAGGAAAGTCATGTGTCTATCGGGGGACGTAAGGTCGGTAGCCCCCGACTACCTTATGGAATAACCACGGTCGCTTCGTCCACCAAGGAACAATCATTATAAGGCGAGACCATCAATGAACAGCAACACCACAAGAAAACATAAAATAAAATTATAAAGCTTCTATGAAAGAAGTAATGGAAACCGATAAGCACGTATATCGAGACTCGAGTAACGAACATAAAAACATGGTCATTTTGTCCCATTGGGTCATCCACGGAGATTTCAAGGCATTTCGATTTCATTTACAAAGGTTTCGGACGTTTGAATCATTACTTTACCTTAAGGCACAAGTTATGGATTCAATTCTATTGAATGAAAAAGGAACAAATTTGGGTATCGTTTCCGAGGGGTAGGACTTTTCCCGAGGGTCGGATTTTGACTTAGAATAACTAGGACATGCCAAGAGAAGGAAAGGTGGACTTCACATACCTTTTCCGCTTTGCACCCGTCTCCAAACTCAAGCTCCAAGTTCGCCAAAATCTACAATTTGGTCACAATTACAAATGTTAATCTTAACCCATACTTGCCCATAAACAAAATTTGGGCAAAGACCTCCCTATACGTATAACATCCCCGAGATTCACACTCGGCCAAAACAACAATATAACCAACATCAACAATCGTCTAAAAACGCATTCTAGCGCAAATAGTCTTATTTTCCAAATAATGTAACAACTCCAAACCCAACTTTACACTTACAACCCAATATCAATATGTTCATATTCACACACTAATTTAAGGTCATTCAAACATAAACCAAGAGCATTCCAAGCTATATATCCAATTTTCAACAATTCCATTAATTTCCATATTCAATCCAAAAATTCTCAACACAATTGAATTCACATGATATTCCAACAATACCATCAACATACTACTTACTCATAACCTTCTAATTTTTTTTATGAAACAACAACATATTTCCTTCTTTCAAATTCAATCACAACAACCAAATTTTCATTCCTCCAAACCATTAAATCTTTATTCTAACATCATAGGACCTACCATAACAACAATTTCCATTCTAAATAAAATCAATTCACCACACCCTACCATAATCTATACCATTCGGCCAACACACCCCATATGCATATTTTTCATGAACTTCTATATTTTCCATACATTACAACAACAACCAACACACAACAAAACACAACATAACACACAACACATACACACACTCACGGCCACACACTCACACACTTCCATCACACATGAATTTCATCCATTTTCATACTCCACAACATGCATAAACACTCATAACATACAAAAGAGGAATTAAACCTTACCTTTTCCTCAATTCTTCACTTGTCTCAAATTAACAACTTGTATGACTATGAGTTCTTCTTGCTCCACAATTCACTTCACCTTACTAGGAACCCTTCAAGGGATTGTTTGGCTATGAAGAAACAAGTTGGAAACTCTCTCTCTTTTCTTTTTTTTTTTTTTCTCTTTTTCTCTTCAAGGCCGAATGGCCATGTTTTTTTTTCTCCTCTTTCTTTCTTTCCAAACTCTTGAAAATTCTAGAGAATTAAGATGAATAAGTCATCTTTTCCCATATATATACACTTAGTCCCTTCCAATGGTAATTAAACATTTTGCCCCTAGCTTGGCTTGAATTCATTTGGCCAAATATTGCAAGTGGGGTCCACGGCCAAGTGGCCCTTTTCTTGAAAATTCTAGCAAATTTCTCATATTTCATGAAAATCATTTCCTTCATTCCAAATTTTCCCCTAGCCTTTCTCCATATTTCCATGAGTCATTTTGCGATTTACCTTTTTACCCCCGGCCTTTCTTAATATTCCAACCTTAACATTTTCCATAAGCAACTTGCGTCACTTGCCTTGACTTACCCGAGGGTACAAAATACAGAATGTAACAGGGATGCCCACAGAGGTTTGACAGGATATATATATATATATATATATATATATATATATATATGTGTGTGTGTGTGTGTGTGTGTGTGTGTGTGTGTGTGTGAACTCATGCATACAGGGACAGTATTTATGTACACCATTGGTCCACAGAGGCAGCTCAGACATACAGCTCGCATTTATTACATCCTATGCTCTCTTATGTCTCCTTCTTATTACTTTTGGCCTTAGATACTCAGTACTTTGTCCGTACTGACGTCCCTTTTTCTGGGGGCACTGTGTTTCATGCTCGTAGGTGCAGATAGACAGATTGGTGATCCGCCCCAGTAGGTTGCCGTTCAGCTGACGTTGGAGCACTCCTCTTGTTCCGGAGTTGCTGTCGTGTTTTGGTATGTCATTCTTTTGTGTATATACGGGTATGTCGGGGCCCTGTCCCGACTTCTTTATGTTAGATGTTCCCGTAGAGGCTTGTAGATAGTCATGGTATGGTTAGACTTGGTGTGGCCGTTTGGTCTACATTTTCTTGTTACAATTTTGTCCAGCATAGTCGTATAGTATATCTTTATGGGTTCATCCATTTTCAGCATATCTCCTATATGACTTAGCAGATTTCTATCTTGTTTATGATCATAGTAGGAAAGTATGTTAGCGGTGCTTGGCAGGTAGGGCCCGGGTGCCTATCATGGCCCTCAAGATTTTCTCAAGACATTTATACCAATAGATATATACTCAGTTTACTAACAAATACCTACAAACGAGGTATGTTTTCTTTACACTCTTTTTTACATTACTTTCGGTCACTACCCAAATTACGGATTGTGCGGGAACCGACCTTATCCCACCTGGTCGGCGAACCCTTCACAACTAACCCGTCAACAATACATCCTACGTAAAAAAACTACTAAGTAAATACTTAACGGTTAGAGAGAAACATAAACAAACCCCTTATTATTTAAATAACAACTCCCGAAACCGGGCATAGATTTGTATAAGAGCTTCTACAATAACATAAATGAATTACAAATGAAATAAAAAAGCTTCTGCTTTAGAATAAGAATATACAGGAAGCTTTAGGAATACATCCACTAACTTCGGCTAACGAAATCTCGAGCAATAACCTGAAACATATCAACACCCCAAAAGGAGTATAGCAAGAGTAGTATCAGTACACCACACGTACTGGTAAGTATCATAGGCCAACTAAGATTAGTTCACGCATATAAGTATCAAATCAACAAAGATAAGCAAATAGGCACAACAATCATTCAATATCATATAATATCACCCATCGTATCATGGTCTACAGAGAAGCACCTAGACCCAAGTATGCCAAGTTTTCCTCATACTAGTGAGAGCACCAAGAATCGAACCTACAACAATTCACACATTTCGCACAACCTTGACCACTAAAATATCTCTCTAAATTTCTACAATACAAGGGTGATAATAGAGATAGGTAATTTGGCATATAATAACAAATAATAGCCTAAGGTGAAGCTTCTAAACCATCAGTCTGTCAAGTCCCAACTACTCTCGAGCCACCACAATATCATCACAATAATTTAGTAATAATAACATATGCAATGCAATGAGATGTATGGTATGGGATCCGATGCAGTGGCTAATGCAAGTAACCTATATACACATGCTCCGGGTGGAGAGTTATCGATACAACCAACAGTCATGACCTGTGGGGGACCTATGGCGTCTATGTACCTTCACTACATCCGGAATATGTACCATCGGAGTAAGAGCACAATATCATAACGTCTAGAGCCATTTCCCATTGGACTTTAAAACATTTTCTTTCACAAAAGCCAAGTGTTTCCTCAAATCAATTTCCATCACAAATTTCTATATTTCATTATGAATGAGATGCATATGTCATGAATGAATAATAATATGATGTAATGCACTGTAAACGTACTATCAAAATCACCATATCATAAGTCAAATCACTTCCACAAGATATCGAAAATTCAGGGAAATGTATCAACTACCACTTCCATATCACAACGAGAATATAATATATCCTAAATCACCACAGTACGAATATAAATACACCATTACAATGCGTAAATAATGGCAACAAACCCACATAATCAGAATTCATACCAACCTAGGTAATATCCAACCAGACATCATATCCGAAGACCGAATCATAATTTGTCCCATCAATTCTACACAAATATATGTTGCGCTAATCAAAGTATAACTAAGGTAAACCGTAACCTACCTCGAATGCAGAACTGGAGCAACGAACTACTCCACGCGTCCCTTCCGTTTCTGAAGTGCCTCAGAACGATGATGGTCAAATAAACATTAATTCTATTTATGTAAATTACCATAACAACCAACTAATCGAAGGAAGAATTGATTTGGGGAAGTTACTCAAAATACCCAAAATACCCCTAGCGAGATTTTAAAAGGAAACTAGAAATTTTGGGTGAAATCATACTACCCAAGTTCTTGTTATCCATTATCCTTAAGTTCATGGAGTTCTAATCACATTAGGTCCTTCAATTTTATCACTTAAGCTAAAACCCCCAAACTAGTAAGGACCCTAATTTCATTAATTTATTTGGGTGCCAAGGGAGATATTCAAGCCTAGGAACTATCAATTCCATATTTAAGTAGTGGAGGTTGGGAATTAATTTGACCTAATTTGATTAAGAAAATACATAGTCCAACTTAGGGTTCATCAACCCATCTTACTGAGCATTCATTCATGGGACTAACAATAGAAGCTCACTAGAAAGAAAACATAAGATAAATGAAGAGGAACTTACCTAACCTCCAAGGAGTCGTAAAGCTCTCTAAAATTTCTCCCAAACCCGTTCTAGAATAAATGAGGTCCAATCCCAAAATGGGGAAATAAATACTAGGTCAGACTAAGCTGTTACCACCGTGTCAGAAAAGGGAGTTTGTGGTGAGCGCGCTACGGCTGCTTTCTACCCGCCGTGGCGGGTTCATTTAAATTCCACGGTGTCCGCTATGGCAAATGAGCTCTCACCATGGCGAGCTCATCAACGCGGTTCTTCAACCATGATGGTAGTTGAACGAGACTTGAAATAAATAAAATAATAAACAATTAAGGATTTCTCTCCAAGTCGGTTCAAGGTAAAATTTCAACTAGAAGCTTATGCGAAAATCGTCGATGCGAGCCTTTGCAAGGATTGTCTTTAGGGGAAGATTTGAAAATGTCTGTAACGACCAAATGGTTCATTACATCATATACCAATTAAAAAACCATTCGTCCTCGAACGGAAAGGAACAGATAGACGCTTTAGCTGAGCTGGTATGCAACATAGAAAGAAGCACTCAGGGACACCACCACCATTTGTCACAATAAATCTAGGCCATCAATCACGAATACTCATGGTCAGTACAACCTCAGAAATGAAAAATTTGGGTAAATCTACAGTTCAAGAGATCTTTAATAGTGATGCATGTTATCGGTCACGTCAAGAAGCAAGTTAAGGCATTCAAGTGCCGTAAGTGGTGAATTCCCACTGAACTCGGCTTTGTTTGTTATCTCTGACTGCTAGTCTTGGGCTACTAGATGCTTGTTATCTTAGCCGGTCACTGGTTGATACTAAAATTTTTGTTTAGCCTCCGTCACGGTCTGGAGAAGGAAATCTTACTGATTTAGTCGAATCTTAGGGCTAAGGATTATCGTCCGTTCGACAGGCTCGCTTAAGTTGAATAATAACAGCGATAAGGCTTAATATCATTAGGGAAGATTAAGTACCACTTAAGGGAAACTGCACTGAGCCGTTCGCCATGGCGGAACACATAAGCATTGTGACGGACCTGCTGTGGCGAAATGCCAACCACTATGGAAGTTCATTAGGGAAAAGACAAGGCTAGCCATGGTGGACGAACACCTCCGCCACGGAGGAAGTCGGGAAAACTAGAAATAAAATAGAGGGTCTACTCCTTCTCCTTACACACTTCAAATTCTCCACTACCCAAAATTCCCTCTCCCACTCCAAAACATTACACCCCTCCAACTCCCTCCTACTCTCAATAAAACTCCCCCTCAACCCATCTCCTACTTTCACACTAACACACCACTTTCCCTCTCAAAATCTCCCAATGCAGAAAGGTGAAAAAGGGTTTCTCCATCCATCTTTAATCACCCTCCGAAATCCTCACATCAAGGTATGTGCTCTTAATAATCTAGAATGAAACTATGGCATTGAAATCTATGTCTATACATGCCTAATAATGAGATTTATGAAGTAAAAGATTGGTTGTTGAGTAGCGTAATAAAAGATTCACCACAGAGTAATGCACTAGATTTGTTTGAAATTTATGATGAGAACTTGAAGAACAATATGGAAGATGTTCATGGTGGGTTGTGGTAAAATCTTTAGAAATTTGGGGTGTTTGTTGCTTGAATCCATGTTCTACGAATATAATAGCCATGCATGATTGAATGCTAGATGATCTATGAGTAATACATTGATTTTGTGTAACGACCCGTTTGGTCGTTATAGTCTTTTCGGTATTTTCGCCCGTTCCCCATCATTGAAGCTCACTTTAGACCCGAAGGGACCGGTTGCACGCTTTCTGAGGTGTCTAGATCTGATTCGGGCAACTTTTGTGAAATATAGACTTAAAGCGAAAAATATTGACCCAAAGTTGACTTTTGGGCAAACGAACCTTTTTCAAAATTTCGTCGATTCCGAGAGGTCCGGATTGTCATTTAGAACTTGTGGGCATAATTGGTTCAGTTCCCAATGCACTCGGATACATTTCGGGACTTGGGGTGGGAAGTTAGAATTAAGGCATCGGGGGTTGACTCGGTCAATGAGGCCTCCGTTGAAAATTTCGAGGCCACGAGCGCCTTCGTAGCGTAATTTTGTGTGGGTTTGTGTGTATGGTTTGTGAGCAGATAGCCGCGGGAATGACTCGGGATTTCGATTGAAGAATTAGAAAAAAAAATGGGGAATTCTAGTACTTGGTGCCCACAACGGCGGCACCAGTACCGCCCTAGCGGCACCGCTGGGGTCGCCATGTGTAGTGTTAGTCATACCGCTATGGCGACATCCCAACAGTCGTAGCGGCGCCGCTCATTACCATCGTGGTAGTGACAAGCCAGGTGTCTCATTAAATATGATTTAAATAAGTCTTAGACCCTCATTATTTTCCACCTCGATATTTGAGCTTGAGGAAACTGTTCTTAGGGATATTTGGAGGAGGATCTTGGGGGTAAATCTTGCTTATTGCTTCACTCTTCCTTAAATCATAATCATCTTAGATTCCCCCATTCCCTTTAATAACCCCTTAGTGATGAAAGTTGGAAGAGGGTTTTTGATGAACACTTACTCTAGGCTTGGAAATGATAAATTGATGATGTTTATGTTAGATTTTGACTAATCTAAGCTTATTAACCATATATCTTCCACTTTTAGCGTTGAATTTCGAAATCAAAGACTTAGGGTTTATACCCAATTTGGGGTTTTGCTTGAAATAAGAAATTAGGCTAATATTTGAGTTAAATAAGCAATTAGTGGTTGGGTTATGATCACCTAGTACTTAATTTAATATTTTTCTTTTGAATTTCCAGTGTTGCCCTTGTGGGCCCGTTTCCTCAATTTCTAGGGCTAGAATTGACCTAAATTGAATAGTAGCAATATTAGTATCATTCTTCATGATTTCTAATCTAGAATTCGATTATGCTTAGACTACTTTGGTTCTGAGGTTTAGTGGAAAGGCAAGGCAAATGAGTAAGTTGTTGATGTTGCGGTTCGGCCATCCAGGTAAGTTATGGCTTACTCTTCGTGAGACTTCGTATAACAAAGCACATATTTAGATTATATTACCGGAGACAGCATGTGGACCTTCGGGTACGAAGTTGGGTTGGATATTACCATAAGTTGGGCCCTGTTGTGTGTTGGGACTAGCCACCCCGTTATGTGTGCTTTGATTGTTCCATTGTGCCGGCTTGATGCCATGAGTAGTTGGTAGATATTGGATTATCTTTTATCATCCTAATTGTGATATAATTGACATGTTGTTATTGGTATTTGTACTTGGATATGTTGTTGGCGTACCCGTGGTTGGTACGTGTGATTCGGTTATATTATTAGCATACCTCCTGTTGGTAATTGTGATTCAGATATATTATTAGCGTACCCACTATTGGTACTTGTGATATTGAGCATGATTATTGATGTGATTCATGCATTGCACGCACTCTCATTTTCATGATACATTATTGATATATTGATGATATTTGATGAATACTTGATGAGTTGAACTCAGTTTTACTTGAGTGACGTGAGATGGCCGATGTCCGATGTTCATCCCAAAATTGTTGATTGAGTGAAATTAATATTTGATAAACTCTTTTACTTAAGTGACGTGAGAAGGCCGATGTCCGATGATCAATTCCAGAATCGTTGTTGCATGACTGATATTCGATGTTAGTTCTGAAATCGTTGTTAGTGCATGGATGCTGCGGGTCCCCTAGGGTGGTGCCGGTGAGAACCCTAGTGGGCAAAGATCCGGGGTCCCGTCTGTCTATTAGGCAAAGATCCGGGAGGGGTGGCACTTAGACTTCGTGAGTCACGCTGGGTTGTGCTATCGAGACGTCGATATTTCCGTCCGAAGTACATGTGTACACCTCATTTCCATGGCATTGCATTGCATTCATACCATTATTGCATTGCACTGCATTATAATTTGATTGAGATGCTTGATGATTGGATTGTGATATTGGATTGGATCGAATATATTCAGACTTGACATATTGGGGATTAGATGCTTTACATAGGCGATGACGGATACTCAGTTGTGATTATATTGTCTTATGCTTGGTTGGTTTTTTTGTTTATCTGCTTTATCATCTGAATTATGTTAGCTATGCTTAGTCGGCCGATGAAGCCTACCAGCGCTGTTGTTTGTACTGACCTGCACTTGCTGCATTCTTTGATGAATGCAGAGTATCAGGTCGGATCCACTTCCGTGACCCGTGGCTGATCGACGCTTCAACTTTCTCTCGAGTTTCCAAGGTGAGCATGGCCATCCGCTGACCTTGAAGACTTCCCTATCATATGTCCTATTAATTTCAGAGACATAGACATTTGATGTACTAGTATTCCAGATTGTAGTATTTCCCTTAGATGCTCTTGTATTATTCAGACCAGACCCTAGGGTGTTTATTGTCATTCCGCACTATATATATATATATATATATATATATATATATATATATATATATATATATATATCGTAAGACTTACGTAATTGGTCTATTCCGCTGTTTAATTTCATCATTTTATGTATTTATTCATTGTTGGGTTGAGGGTTCGATTACCGAGGTGGGAAGAAAAGTGCCCGCCCAACTTAGGCAGAATTGGGTCACGACAAAGTTGGTATCAGAACCCTAGGTTACCCGGTTTTTAATACAAGAGCGTGTCTAGAAGAGTCTCGCGGATCGGTATGATGAGCTCTGTACTTATCTGCGAAAGGCTACAGGACATTTAGAAAATCTCACTTTCTTTCTTTCCGTCGTGCTACTTTATTTAATGTGGTATTTGGAAGGATCAAATTGGTTTCTGACTCTTATCTCTTCCCTCACAGATGGTGAGGATTCGCGACACGCCCATATGCAGGATGTACGTGAGGTTGACCCCATTGATTTTTACTGGCGCACCAGACGAGGATGCTTATGAGTTTATCGTGATCACGCACGAGTTGCTCCACACAGCAGGATTACGGATACCCTCCGAGTCATCTATGTTACCCATCAACTCAGCGGTGGCGCGAAGGCATGGTGGAGAGGCTACCTTGCCAGCAGACCAGCGGGTGCGCGTCCACTTACTTGGGAGTAGTTCTATGGTTTATTTCTGGAGAGGTACATGCCCCGTTCGCGGAGGGATGAGCGTCAGGGTCAGTTCCTCGATCTCCGTCAGGAGGGCATACCGGTTGCTACCTATGCACTATCCTTCTCCTATCTGGCTCGTTACTCCTACCCCTTGATTCCGACGGAGGTCGGTAGGATCCAGTGGTTCATTAGTGGGCTGGATGGTCCTCTCCAGCTGCCCTGTGTCCAGCTTGAGGCCGAGGGCGCTTCGTTCCAGGCCATTGTTGACTGTGCAGTGAGAGTTGAGGCCACGAGGGCTAGAGCAGCTAGGCCTCCAGTTGGAGATCCTTGATGTAGCGACGACAGGTGTTATTTCTATTCGGGTTCAGTCTACTACTGTGTTATTTAATCCTGGATCCACTTATTTGTATGTATCTGCATTTTATACTGTTGGTTAGGATTTGCCTTGTGATAGCATAGATATACCTGTTCATGTGTCTACTCCGGTCGGAGATTCTGTGGTTGTTGATCGAGTCTAACAGTCTTGTTTGGTTACTTTTATGGGGTATGACAATTGGGTAGATTTGATGATTCTTGATATGGTGGACTTTGATATTATTGTCACACCCCAACCTTCGTCAGGGTGTGACGGGCACCCGACTCTCATCAGAGTCAAGCGAACCCTTAAACGTCAACTCAATTTTTTTTTTTTTTTAAAACAAGAATTGAAAATTGTAAATGAAATACCAAAATCGACACGTGGCTCGAGGCATCTCAAAACATGATATATATATACATACGACATAAAACAAGGCGAGCCAGAAGGCCTCTGCCCTTTCTGTACAACAAAATAGTGGCCGACAAGGCCAAACAGTAACCACA
The DNA here is from genome assembly GCF_029784015.1 of Lycium ferocissimum. Lineage (NCBI taxonomy): Eukaryota > Viridiplantae > Streptophyta > Magnoliopsida > Solanales > Solanaceae > Lycium > Lycium ferocissimum. The sequence continues at coordinate 43,507,862 of NC_081344.1, read as the reverse complement.
ACTCCCACGCTGTTCGCAGACTTCTAAAGAGTATGACCTGCAAATATATACACAGAATTATACCAAAACAAACGCCTCTCGGAGCAAATGGAGCCGTTCGACTCCCGGTCTTGGTTCCCCTAACTAGCTGGATCGCCAAATCGCGCCTCCGGACCTGCGGGCATGAAACGCAGCCCCCCGAAGAAAGGGGGTCAGTACGGAATATGTACTGAATATGTAAAGCATCACCGAAGCAAGAAATAGGAAAGCACAACAGTAAGCAAGTTTAGATTACACGACATGAATTAAATATTTAAATAAAATAGTCCCTTCGGACGGCCGCTTCCTACCTAATAATAATAACAATAATAGTAACAACGGTAGTAATAACAATGACAATAATACTAGTAATCCCCTTCGGGTGTACCGGTTCCGACATACGTCTATCCCGGCCCCTTCGGACATGCCGTCCGGAATAAAATGATGGCCCCTTCGGGCATGCCGGTCCAACATACGTCTATCCTGGCCCCATCGGACATGCTGGCCCCGACATAATCCTAGCCCCTTCGGGCATGTCACTCGCGGCATACGGCTACCCTGGCCCCATCGGGCATGCCACTCGCGACATAATACTAATCCTAGCCCCATCGGGCATAATAATAATAGTAGTAAGAATAATAAAATCTCACACCCCCTTCGGAGTGGTTTTGGAAAATCTGAATAATAAGATATCGCACCCCCTTCGGAGTGGTTTTGAAAAGTTTTATAAAATATCACACTCCCTTCGGAGTGGTTTTGAAAAGTTTTATAAAATATCACACTCCCTTCGGAGTGGTTTTGAAAAGTTTTATAAAATATCACACTCCCTTCGGAGTGGTTTTGAAAAGTTTTACAAAATATCACTTAATGGAGCCATTTATGGTAGTTTCAAGACAATTCGATTACATTCCTGCAAGTTACGGACGTTTGAGCATTTTTCCAACAAGATATAAGCATTCTAGTTCAATCGCACTGAATGAATAGTGCTCAATTTCAGAATCGAATTTCGATGAACAGAATAACCCCCGAGGCTCAAATTCAAGCCTAGTATACCTAGGACATGCCAAAAGAAGGAGAGGGATAGCTTCACATACCTTACGGGTGTCTTATGCTCGCTTGAGCTCAATTCCCGTTTCGTCCAGAATCTGCAAATGGTCATTGTTACCAAATGTGAGTTTCTAGTTTTATGAATTTAACTTAAATCCATACTTGTCTACCAAAATTCCGGCAGCATCTCCCCTATATATATAGCATCCCCGAGATTCAACTCGGCTCAAAACAATCAACAACAACTCAACAACAACACCAACAACAATAACAATCTCCACAAATCACAATATAACGCAATTAGTCTACTTTCCAACATAATGCCATAATTCTCATTTCGACTTCACACTTTCAAACCAATACCAACATGCATATTCATAACATTTTTCCATCTTCCGTTTCCATAACCCATAATCATAATTCACATCTAAGTTCTTACTTTCATCATTATATGAAAACTACATAAAAATCACATAATTTCTCATAACAACATAAAACCAATTTCAACACCGACTTAACTCATTAAACCTTTCTTTTTCATTACAAACATCGCAACAACACAACTAATATATTAAATAAAATTAAGGTCACCTTCCCTTCACCAATGCTACCACACGGCCACCCACTTCAACACACCATATTTCTATGATTTCCATTCAATTATACTCATCACAACACCTATAAATCTTCTATAACATGAAAAGAAAACATGACATCCTTGCCTTTCCCAACACCATGGCTCACGGCCACAACTATATCTCACATGCACACACGCCATGCACACACACGTCATGCTTTCATAATTCTCGTCTACTTCTAATCATCATAACATATAAATTCATTCCATAACATGAAACATAAGAATTTTACCTTTTTCTTAAAATTTCAACTTTCCGCGAACGGAGTTCTTTCTCCAAACCAACTATACCACGTTGAAGAGCGTCTTGCACTTGTCAAGAATTCAAGGAGGATGAGATTTTTGAATCAAGATTGAAGCTCCAAGAGTTTTTTTTTTTTTCCTTTCTTTCTCCTTTTTCCTTTCGGCCGAAGGCCTTTCTCCTTCTCTTCTTGATTTTTCTTTTAATTTCTTGAAGCTTCTTGTCTTGGATAATATATATAATGATCCCTCTTTATTAATAAGTCACATGGACTAATTTCCATGGACTTGGGCCATGGCCTCATGGCCGGCCACCTTCTCTCTTTGGGCCTCATGTTTCTTATTTTTTTTTTGGCCCAACAATTTGGCTACTTTGCGTAATTCATGAAACGAATTTCCAAAATCCCAATTGTTGCCCTTAGCCTTGCTCGATATCCCCGCATCCATACTTCCATAAGCAACATTCATATATATAAAAAAAATAATCCAAACATGACCTTATTCCTTATAAGTCAAGGTTATTTCCAAATTTTCAAATACGCAAAAATGCCGGATGTAACATCCTCCCCCCCTTTAGAACATTCGTCCTCGAATGTTAAATTAGCCTTATAGGTCTTACAAGCAATTTGGGGAAGGTTCTTTAGGGACAAAGACGTATAAATCATTCACCGATTAAAACAATCAACCTGAGAATTTAAATTACCCGGTGGTACATCCCGCGGTGCCTCGGGACTGGTCTTCCGCCCGCATAGATACGATGTGGGGGTCCTGCACTGGAACTAGGTGCTCTGCCTCCGCCCCTACCTCGACCGGAAGAAGTCTGGGGTCCTGTCTCGGGGGCTCTTACCGAAGGTGACGACGCCGCTACCGAATTTCCAGGAGCAGTATGGCCCACTCCCTGTGGACACTCTCTAGCATAGTGCGTCGGATCGCCACAAGTATAACACACACCTCGTCGGCATTGTCCCACATGGCATCTCCCACAAGTCGTACATCGAGGAGGGGCCATCGCCTCTTGCCCCGACCATGCCTGCTGCTGAGAACCCGACGCATAAGATGAACTCTGTCCCGGCCGAGGGAAAGTCTCTCTACCCCGCTGAGGTCCACGAAACTGCGAAGGTGCACTATACTGGGGTCTGCTCTCGCTGGTGGAACCTTTACCCCGACCTTCTGTCCTGGCCCTCTTGGGCTGGCTGCCACCCTGCTCTGAAGTAGCTTCCCGTTGGCGTTTGCGATCCTCTGCCCCCTGTGCATAAGCTTGGATGCGAGCTATATCTATACCCGGCTGCATTGCCACCGGCATACAAATCTCCTGCAGCTCCGATTCCAATCCCATTACATACCGGTGAACTCTATCCTCCATGTCCTGCACAATAGTAGGGGCATACCTGGCTAAGGAGTCGAACTCCACACTATACTCTCTCACCGTCATACCACCCTGTCGCAAATTAAGGAATCTATCAACCTTTGCTCGTCTCAACTCGGGTGGCATATAATGACGCAAAAAGGCGTCCGAGAATTCTCGCCACGTCGGCGGAAGGGCGTCACTACCTCTCGATAATCTCCATGATCGGTACCGCTAATTGCTATGCCTCGTAACCTATAGGCGGCTAGCTCGACAGACTCCGTAGCTGACGCCTTCATTATATTCAAAGTACGCTGCATACCATCTATAAACTCCTGAGGATCAGCATTAGGGTCCGTGCCCTTAAACTCTGGGGGACTTAATGTAAGAAAATCCCGTGCTCTGGCACTAGCAGCCCATCGGGATACTCGTAACTCCTACTCGTTGTCCACCGAGTAGCAAGCATCTGAGTCAACAAACGTATGGCATCTTTCATTTCGCTGATCTCCTGACGCTGGGCATCTGACTGAGAGACTGGAGATACCGGTGCTGGGACTGGAGCTGGGGCTGGATCAGGTGCCTCTCTCAGCTCCTCCGGCGATGGGGAGGTGGGGGGACTCCGGGGCTGGATGCGTATTCCGGCAAGATAAGTCCGAGCTCTAGTAGACCGGGGGCTTGGCTAACTGCCTCATCCGCAACTGCTTTGCCCTTCTGGGCTGCCGTCGCTTTACCTTTCTTAGGCGGCATTACTGAAAGCACACAAGGTCATTAAATTAGGGACTTTATGTACAACACCGCTCTATACGCACGATCTACACCATGAAAGAAAGAATGACACCCTATTAATGTCTCGTAGCTTCCTGGTTTATAGATGTGGTGCACAACACACCGATAAACAAGACTCTACTAGACACAGTCTGCGAACATACCGAGGACTGACCTGCTCTGATACCACTTTGTCACACCCCAACCTTCGTCAGGGTGTGACGGGCACCCGACTCTCATCAGAGTCAAGCGAACCCTTAAACGTCAACTCAAAATTTTTTTTTTTTTTTTAAAACAAGAATTGAAAATTGTAAATGAAATACCAAAATCGACACGTGGCTCGAGGCATCTCAAAACATGATATATATATACATACGACATAAAACAAGGCGAGCCGAAGGCCTCTCCGCGCCCTTTCGTACAACAAAATAGTGGCCGACAAGGCCAAACAAGAACCACAACTCCCACGCTCGTTCGCAGGACTTCTAAAGAGTATGACCCGCAAATATATATACACGGATTATACCAAAACGAACAGCCTCCGGAGCAAATGGAGTGTCGACTCCCGATCTTGGTTCCCCCAACTAGCCGGATCGCCAAATCGCGCCTCCGGACTGCGGGCATGAAACGCACCCCCCGAAGAAAGGGGGTCGACGGAATATGTACCGAATATGTAAAGCATCACCGAAGCAAGAAATAGGAAAGTACAACGAAAGCAAGTTTAGGTTACACGACATGAATTAAATATTTAAATAAAATAGTCCCTTCGGACGGCCGCTTCCGGCCTAAATAATAATAACAATAATAGTAACAACAGTAGTAATAACAATGACAATAATACTAGTAATCCCCTTCGGGTGTACCGGTTCCGACATACGTCTATCCTGGCCCCTTCGGACATGCCGGTCCCGGAATAAAATGATGGCCCCTTCGGGCATGCCGGTCCAACATACGTCTATCCCGGCCCCGTCGGACATGCCGGCCCCGACATAATCCTAGCCCCTTCGGGCATGTCACTCGCGGCATACGGCTACCCCCGGCCCCATCGGGCATGCCACTCGCGACATAATACTAATCCTAGCCCCATCGGGCATAATAATAATAGTAGTAAGAATAATAAAATCTCACACCCCTTCGGAGTGGTTTTGGAAAATACAATAATAAGATATCGCACCCCGCCCGGAGTGGTTTTGAAAAGTTTTATAAAATATCACACTCCCTTCGGAGTGGTTTTGAAAAGTTTTATAAAATATCACACTCCCTTCGGAGTGGTTTTGAAGAGTTTTACATAATATCACTTAATGGAGCCATTTATGGTAGTTTCAAGACAATTCGATTACATTCCTGCAAGTTACGGACGTTTGAGCATTTTTCCAACAAGATATAAGCATTCTAGTTCAATCGCACTGAATGAATAGTGCTCAATTTCAGAATCGAATTTCGATGATCAGAATAACCCCCGAGGCTCAAATTCAAGCCTAGTATACCTAGGACATGCCAAAAGAAGGAGAGGGATAGCTTCACATACCTTACGGGTGTCTTATGCTCGCTTGAGCTCAATTCCCGTTTCGTCCAGAATCTGCAAATGGTCATTGTTACCAAATGTGAGTTTCTAGTTTTATGAATTTAACTTAAATCCATACTTGTCTACCAAAATTCCGGCAAAAAGATCTCCCCTATATATATAGCATCCCCGAGATTCAACTCGGCTCAAAACAATCAACAACAACTCAACAACAACACCAACAACAATAACAATCTCCACAAATCACAATATAACGCAATTAGTCTACTTTCCAACATAATGCCATAATTCTCATTTCGACTTCACACTTTCAAACCAATACCAACATGCATATTCATAACATTTTTCCATCTTCCGTTTCCATAACCCATAATCATAATTCACATCTAAGTTCTTACTTTCATCATTATATGAAAACTACATAAAAATCACATAATTTCTCATAACAACATAAAACCAATTTCAACACCGACTTAACTCATTAAACCTTTCTTTTTCATTACAAACGTCGCAACAACACAACTAATATATTAAATAAAATTAAGGTCACCTTCCCTTCCCCAATGCTACCACACGGCCACCCACTTCAACACACCATATTTCTATGATTTCCATTCAATTATACTCATCACAACACCTATAAATCTTCTATAACATGAAAAGAAAACATGACATCCTTGCCTTTCCCAACACCATGGCTCACGGCCACAACTATATCTCACATGCACACACGCCATGCACACACACGTCATGCTTTCATAATTCTCGTCTACTTCTAATCATCATAACATATAAATTCATTCCATAACATGAAACATAAGAATTTTACCTTTTTCTTAAAATTTCAACTTTCCGCGAACGGAGTTCTTTCTCCAAACCAACTATACCACGTTGAAGAGCGTCTTGCACTTGTCAAGAATTCAAGGAGGATGAGATTTTTGAATCAAGATTGAAGCTCCAAGAGTTTTTTTTTTTTTTTTCCTTTCTTTCTCCTTTTTCCTTTCGGCCGAAGGCCTTTCTCCTTCTCTTCTTGATTTTTCTTTTAATTTCTTGAAGCTTCTTGTCTTGGATAATATATATAATGATCCCTCTTTATTAATAAGTCACATGGACTAATTTCCATGGACTTGGGCCATGGCCTCATGGCCGGCCACCTTCTCTCTTTGGGCCTCATGTTTCTTATTTTTTTTGGCCCAACAATTTGGTTACTTTGCGTAATTCATGAAACGAATTTCCAAAATCCCAATTGTTGCCCTTAGCCTTGCTCGATATCCCCGCATCCATACTTCCATAAGCAACATTCATATATATAAAAAAAATAATCCAAACATGACCTTATTCCTTATAAGTCAAGGTTATTTCCAAATTTTCAAATACGCAAAAATCGAGTTCGCGGAGGTATTCCCGTCGAATTTGCCGGGTATGCTACCCGATCGCGAATTGATTTTTGTATCGACGTGGACCCAGGCACTCATCCTATTTCCATCCCACTATATCGGATGGCACCTACCGAGTTGAGAGAGCTTAAGGAGCAGTTATAGGATCTATTGAGCAAGGGGTTCATTAGACCGAGTGTCTCCTTTGAGGTGCTCCTGTGTTATTTGTTTAGAAGAAAGATGGGACCATGAGGATGTGTATTGATTACCGCCAGTTGATTAAGGTCACTATCCGGAACAATTGTCCTATGCCTCGTATTGATGATCTGTTTGACCAGCTTTAGGGTGCTTCGATATTTTTGAAGATTGATTTGCGTTCTATCACCAGTTGAAGATCAGGGCGGAGGATATTCCAAAGATAGCCTTTCATACGAGATATGGCCACTATGAGTTTCTAGTGATATCTTTCGGGCTTACCAATGCCCCGACTGCATTTATGACTTTGATGAATGGCATCTTTAGGCCGTTCCTTGATTATTTTATTATTGTATTTATTGATGACATCTTGGTGTATTCCAAGAGTAGAGAGGAGTATGAGAGCCGTCTTCATACCGTTCTTGGGTTGTTAAAGAAACATAGCTTGTTTGCTAAATTTTTTAAGTGTGAGTTCTGGTTGGCGGTTGTAGCATTCTTGGGCCATGTGGTGTCTAAGGATGGGATTATGGTTGATCCATAGAAGATTGAGGCTGTGAGGGGTTGGGCGAGGCCTACTACTGTTACTGAGATTCGTAGCTTTGTGGGTTTGGCCAGTTATTACCGTCGCTTTGTGAAGGACTTTGATGCCATTACTTCATCCTTGACCAGATTAACTCAAAAGGATGTTCCCTTCCAGTGGACGGATGAATGTGAGGAGAGCTTTCAAAAGTTCAAGCTTTTTTTGACTACAGCCGCGATCCTAGCCTTACCTGTGGAAGGCAAGGATTTCATTGTTTATTGTGATGCCTCCCGTATGGGTTTAGGTGCGATGTTGATGCAGGAGGGTAGAGTGATAGCTTATGCTTCCCGTCAAGAATTACCCTACCCATGATTTGGAGTTGTTGGCCGTAATCTTCGCTTTAATGCTTTGGAGGCATTACTTGTACGGTGTCTATTGTGAGGTTTTTACCGATCACCGTAGCCTTCAGCATGTGTTTACTTAGAGAGATCTTAATTACAGGCAGCGCCGATGGATGGAGCTCTACGAAGGACTATTGTTACATCCGGCATTTTTGCGTATTCGGAAAACGTGGAATTAACCTTGACTTGTAAAGAATAAGGCCAAGTTTGGATTTTCTTAGTATGAGCATGCCGGTTATGGAAGTTTGAATGTGGAATCAATGGAGAAGGCCTAAGGACAAAATTGGAATTTTGAAAAATAGTGCATGAATTACAAGAAGTGGACATGGAATAATTGGGCTTGGAATTTTTTTTAAAAAAAAAGAAGGAGAGAAAAGGCCCAACCGGCCATATGTTGGCCCAAAACCCATGGAAATTTGTCATGTGACTAGCATGTGGTATTTAATTATATAAGAGAGATAAGTCTCTAGAAAATTCAAGAAATCAAAACAAAAACAAAGGAGAGAAAGAACAAGGGAGCCGTCGGCTCTAGGTGGAGAAAGAGAGAAAAGAAAAGAAAAATTCTTCTAGCCTTCAATTCTAGTCCAAAAATTGTAATATTTATATATTCATACTAAGCTCAAAGTGCTCTTCAAGTGGGTATAACTAGTTTGACAAGAAACCATCTTTGGTGGCAAGTGGAAGACTTGAGGAAAAGGTAAGGATTACTCTCTTTTTATTATGTTATGATGATTGGTTGATGTTGTAGTATGTAGAAATGAGTGGAAACTATGAAAATAAGGAAGTTGTATGTTAAGTGTGCATGCATGAAGTAGCCGTGTGTGTGTGATGTTGTATAATTAATATGAGTTGAATTTTATGTTGTATTCTAGCTATGGTTATGGTGGAAATTACATTGGCAATGGAAGTTGAAAGAATTTAGTTGAGGTTGAAATTATGGAGGTTGGCCGTGGGGTGTAAGTGTGGTGAAATGGAGATGGTTTAATGTTGTTTAATATGTTAGTTATGTTGTTGTGATCCTTGTAATGTAAATGAAGGTTAGATGATGTAAGTTCGCCTTGAAATGGAATGTAGGAACTTATGTTGTCTTAGCATGATTTTATGAAATTATGAAAATGAAGTGCTTAAGGTGCGAATTGTGAGTAATGTTGATGAATTTGGAAGATGGAAGTGTGTTATGAACTTAAATGTTAGAGATTGGAAGAATTGAATAAGTTATGACTTTGGTGGAAAAATTGGCATAATTTGTATATCTTGTGTATATATTGTAGAAATGTTATGATATGTTTCCGAATGGTATTGTAATGATTTTGATAAATAATGAATGTGAAAATATTGGATTTGAGTTGGAAACGCGAGGTTGGAATGAGGGTTATAACCTTATGTTGGAAAAAATGACTAAATAGGTTATATTGTGTTGTATTGTGATTATTGATATTGTTGTTGGGTTGTTGTTGGTTGTTTGAGCCGAGTTGAATCTCGGGGGTGTCATATTTATAGGGGAAGTGCTGCCGAAATTTCGGTAGCCAAATATTTAACCAAAGTTGAAATATTAGCTTGCATGAATAGTAATTGGTAAGGATGACCATTTGCAGATTTTTTGGCGAAACGGGAATTAAGATTGGACGAGCGTAAGGCATATCGAAGGTATGTAAGGTCTTCCCTTCTATTCTCTGGCATGTTCTAAACGTGTTAGGCTCGGACGCGGGCCTTAGATATGACTCCGTCTCCTGAAATCCGAGATTGAAATTGGCCCCATTTCTTTCAGCGCAATTGAACTAGTTTCATACAAATTGTAGTTTAAGCGACTTATATGTATGTAACTTTCCCAAATAGATTCGGATTGTTTCAAAACTCTCATGAATGACTCCATAAGGCTTATGATCCATGATTTGAGTTCACCACCTCGATTCACTCGAGGTGGGCCCACGGAATCCGAGACCTCTTACTATGGTTTTAATTGATTATGTCTACACACAAAATGCTTAAAGGAATCTTGTGATCATTGTGCCATTGTCAAATGATAAATACGACGAATCTATGATTGTCATCCGATTTCCTTGCATCCGATATGTCATTTAAATTGTTCTATTTGTTAAGGAACGATCATTACGAATATTCCGTAAGCCTTGTGATATATTTGCTTCGTATGAACAGTCTCAAAATTCTGTTTTGACATAATCCGTCACGACATCCGAGAGGTACGAATTATGACTTTTTGTTGATTTGTCTATTAAGTCTGGACTTGTATGCATATGTTTCTGCATTGATCTGTTCGTGCAAGCTATGATATGTCTTTCCACTGAGCCCGGGCCAGGACATGTTCTCGTGCGCACTTCTTTGTACTATTCACCGAGTCCCTCGTACTTGCGGGCCGGGACACGTTATCTGTTCATGATTATGATGTGATGATACGGGGATGGTGGCCGGGATGGCTCATGATTATTATTCACCGAGACCCGCGGTGGGGGCGGGACACGTTATGTATGCACGATATATGATTCTGACATGCATGGTTCCATATTACCGAGTCCCTTAATAAAGGGCCGGGACACGTTGTCTATATATATAAAGTATGATTTTGTTATGCATGATTTCACCTACCGAGTCCCTTATGAGAGGGCCGGGACACGACATATGTTCATATGATATTACATGATCTGATATGCATTACTTATCTTTTGGCACTATGTTTTCTGAGGTCTCGGACAAGGTATTACCTTTTGTACTTGATTCTAACCATAGCTCCGTCTTTGTATGTACTGCATCCTGTCTTTGATTATGATTATATTTGTTGCCTTTCCGCTTTACATACTCGGTACACTTCCGTACTGACCCCCTGTTCTTCGGGGGCTGCGCTACATGCCCGCAGGTACAGACGCACCGCGTGATACGCCACCAGCGTAGGATATCTGCCCGCTGTTTGGAGTCGCTCCCCTTGATCCGGAGCTTGTACTTTTGGTATATACTTCTGCTGTCATACATTCTGTACATGTACTTATTTGGGTACGGCGGGGCCCTGTCCCGTCTTCTGATTCTGTTCTGTATATTAGAGGCCTGTAGACATAAAGAGTGGGTTATGGTCCTATCTGTACAGTCTGTGTATGTATTATGTGTTTGGGCGGTTGTCCACCGCGGCAGCCTTGCCGGCTCGCCTATACGTGTGTATATAAATATGTTGGCCCCGTGTGGCCTTTGTTGGTATTTTCTGCGTGCAGGTTAAATTTTGGTTGTAAGAAAAACAGAGGAAACTCTGCCCAAATTTTTCTAGATACTTGAGCTACTACCTTTGGGCTTTTGGTACGTACGGGTGCCCAGGTCGGGCACTAGTCACGGCCTACGGGGCTGGGTCGTGACAAAAGTGGTATCAGAGCGGTCAGTCCTCGGAATGTCTGCAGGCCGTGTCTAGTAGAGTCTGTTTATCGGTGTGTTGTGCACCACGTCTATAGACGGAGGCTACGGAGACATTTAGGATGTTATGTTACCCTTTCTTGGAATCTTAGATCGTGCGATAGAGCGCCGTGACATTAAGATAACTCCTTTCGACCGGTTGTTGTATTTTTCGGTGATGCCTCCGAAGAAGGCAACGGGCGCCCGAAGGGCAAAGCGAAGGAGGCGAGAGACTAGTCGGGCGCCAAGAGTTACGCGAGCTCGTGCTCGGACTACGCCGACATTGTACTTCGGTCGAGAGGGTTCGGCCACTCCACCACCTGGGAGGCTGGAGTAGGGCCCTCAGCAGCTCCAGCGCCCGCTCCCCAGCCGGGTACGGAGGACAGGACACTGAGAGAGGCTGTACAGTTATTGACGACACTGGTAGCAGGTCAGGTTCAGGGACGCAGGCCGCGAGGTGACGATGATGATAGACATGACAGTCTGCGAGTTCGTGATTTCTTGACATGCGGACCTCCAGAGTTTTATGGGTCCAAGCCCGATGAGGACCCCCATGATTTTATTCGGCAGATGCGGCGCTCGGTGAGGCCGGTCGGGCTTCGAGAGACCGAGGTACGGTGAGCTTGCTTTGCACACGGATTACGAGATATTGCCCTAAATTGGTATGAGTCTGGGGGCTATCCGGGGGTGAGGATGCTCCCCGGCTACTTGGGATGAGTTTGTGGCCGCTTTCCTCCGCCACTTTTTACCACCAGAGCTGCGACGGGCGAGAGTTGACCGGTTTTTGCAGTTAAAGCAGAGAGGTAGGAGTATCCGAGAATATAATTTGGAGTTCGACTCTCTGGCCCGATACGCGCCGATGATTGTAGCTGATATGGAGGATAGGATGCATCGATATGTGATGGGGTTGGACCCCTATCTGGTTGACTGTTGTATGGCGATGGCGGCGCGGTGGTATGGACATTGCCGGCTACGGAGCCTACGCGCGGGGCGTAGAGGATCGCCATAAGGAGGATCGGTCCGGTAGGGAGTATGACGGGGAGACGGCCCCGAGGGCCGGATCGAGGGGTATTCGGGGATTCCGAGAGGCGGACGGCCCCGGCGGCGGCGTCGGTAGATTTCTTCCTCCGTCGGACCGCGGTACACGGTTCGTTGGTAGACATTTTGATGGCGCGGGTCCGTGCGGGTAGGCCGAGCTCTAGGGCCTTGGATTCGCGGCGGAGTGCGGGGGCCGATCGATCGAGGTTATCTTTGCCCCGGTGCCCTCGGTGTGGCGAGCATCATGCGGGAGAGTGCGTCGTCTTGTCCGCCGGCGCTGTTTTCGTGCGGCCGTCGGGGCCACATTGTGAGGGAGTGCCCATACGGGGGCGGTTCGGGTTCGACCCGGCCTACCGGTCGGTTGCGGGCTCGTCTTCTCCCTCGGTAGCTATGCGCCCTATGGGGGCGAATGTGCGGCACCGGGAGGTCGCGGCGAGAGGTCGCGGCGGAGTTCATAGTTCCAGCGGTCCTTCGAACCGCGTATATGCTTTGACCAGCCGGCAGGACCCAGTAGCGTCACCAGATGCAGACCCAGGTATATTATTAACCTTTCTTCGAAAAGTATGTGCATTGATTTATCTGTATTCTATTGTACTACGTGATAAGGAAATTGCCATAAGTCTTTGAAGTATAGTAAAGGTAGTTTGACTCTGATCGCGAATCTGTATGCCACACCTCTGCGCCCCTGCTTTTGATGAAGCTCTGTCTACTATACCTCTGTGCTTTTGAATCTGATCATGTTTCTGTCTAATATACCTCTGTACGTCCGATTCTGGTCATAATTCTGTCCGATATACCTCGGTACGTCTGACTCTGATTTCAAATTTGTCCGATGAATCTCTATACGACTGACTCCGATTATAGATACGTGTACGATGTCCTTTTATGCGTCTGATTCTGACTACGGATTTATCCAATATGGTTCGGTAAGTCTGACTCTTGTTATGGATCCGTCCGATATGCTTCTGTACGTCTGGCTCCGATTCTGAATTAGCTTAAGATAACGTTGGATTATGCTTCTGTCTGTCGTACTTTTGTACTTCTGATTCCGGACATGACTCTGTCTGACCTATTTCTGATCCTCTGGTTCTGATCAAGATCCTGTCCGCCGTAAATCCAACCTAAGATGATACGAACAGTCCTAATACGGTGATATCGAAGAATGTAAATGGCAAGAGGACCTCCCCTGCTCATTTTGATTTACCACGAGGTTGATTTAACATTCGAGGACGAATGTTTTAAAGGGGGGGAGGATGTTACATCCGGCATTTTTGCGTATTCGGAAAACGTGGAATTAACCTTGACTTGTAAAGAATAAGGCCAAGTTTGGATTTTCTTAGTATGAGCATGCCGGTTATGGAAGTTTGAATGTGGAATCAATGGAGAAGGCCTAAGGACAAAATTGGAATTTTGAAAAATAGTGCATGAATTACAAGAAGTGGACATGGAATAATTGGGCTTGGAATTTTTTTTTAAAAAAAAGAAGGAGAGAAAAGGCCCAACCGGCCATATGTTGGCCCAAAACCCATGGAAATTTGTCATGTGACTAGCATGTGGTATTTAATTATATAAGAGAGATAAGTCTCTAGAAAATTCAAGAAATCAAAACAAAAACAAAGGAGAGAAAGAACAAGGGAGCCGTCGGCTCTAGGTGGAGAAAAAGAGGAGAAAAAAAAAGAAAAATTCTTCTAGCCTTCAATTCTAGTCCAAAAATTGTAATATTTATATATTCATACTAAGCTCAAAGTGCTCTTCAAGTGGGTATAACTAGTTTGACAAGAAACCATCTTTGGTGGCAAGTGGAAGACTTGAGGAAAAGGTAAGGATTACTCTCTTTTTATTATGTTATGATGATTGGTTGATGTTGTAGTATGTAGAAATGAGTGGAAACTATGAAAATAAGGAAGTTGTATGTTAAGTGTGCATGCATGAAGTAGCCGTGTGTGTGTGATGTTGTATAATTAATATGAGTTGAATTTTATGTTGTATTCTAGCTATGGTTATGGTGGAAATTACATTGGCAATGGAAGTTGAAAGAATTTAGTTGAGGTTGAAATTATGGAGGTTGGCCGTGTGTGGTGTAAGTGTGTGAAATGGAGATGGTTTAATGTTGTTTAATATGTTAGTTATGTTGTTGTGATCCTTGTAATGTAAATGAAGGTTAGATGATGTAAGTTCGCCTTGAAATGGAATGTAGGAACTTATGTTGTCTTAGCATGATTTTATGAAATTATGAAAATGAAGTGCTTAAGGTGCGAATTGTGAGTAATGTTGATGAATTTGGAAGATGGAAGTGTGTTATGAACTTAAATGTTAGAGATTGGAAGAATTGAATAAGTTATGACTTTGGTGGAAAAATTGGCATAATTTGTATATCTTGTGTATATATTGTAGAAATGTTATGATATGTTTCCGAATGGTATTGTAATGATTTTGATAAATAATGAATGTGAAAATATTGGATTTGAGTTGGAAACGCGAGGTTGGAATGAGGGTTATAACCTTATGTTGGAAAAAATGACTAAATAGGTTATATTGTGTTGTATTGTGATTATTGATATTGTTGTTGGGTTGTTGTTGGTTGTTTGAGCCGAGTTGAATCTCGGGGGTGTCATATTTATAGGGGAAGCGCTGCCGAAATTTCGGTAGCCAAATATTTAACCAAAGTTGAAATATTAGCTTGCATGAATAGTAATTGGTAAGGATGACCATTTGCAGATTTTTGGCGAAACGGGAATTAAGATTGGACGAGCGTAAGGCATATTGAAGGTATGTAAGGTCTTCCCTTCTATTCTCTGGCATGTTCTAAACGTGTTAGGCTCGGACGCGGGCCTTAGATATGACTCCGTCTCCTGAAATCTGAGATTGAAATTGGCCCCATTTCTTTCAGCGCAATTGAACTAGTTTCATACAAATTGTAGTTTAAGCGACTTATATGTATGTAACTTTCCCAAATAGATTCGGATTGTTTCAAAACTCTCATGAATGACTCCATAAGGCTTATGATCCATGATTTGAGTTCACCACCTCGATTCACCCGAGGTGGGCCCACGGAATCCGAGACCTCTTACTATGGTTTTAATTGATTATGTCTACACACAAAATGCTTAAAGGAATCTTGTGATCATTGTGCCATTGTCAAATGATAAATACGACGAATCTATGATTGTCATCCGATTTCCTTGCAGCGATATGTCATTTAAATTGTTCTATTTGTTAAGGAACGATCATTCTGAATATTCCGTAAGCCTTGTGATATATTTGCTTCGTATGAACAGTCTCAAAATTCTCGTTTTGACATAATCCGTCACGACATCCGAGAGGTACGAATTATGACTTATTGTTGATTTGTCTATTAAGTACGGACTTGTATGCATATGTTTACGCATTGATCTGTTCGTGCAAGCTATGATATGTCTTTCCACTGAGCCCGGGCCAGGACATGTTCTCGTGCGCACTTCTTTGTACTATTCACCGAGTCCCTCGTACTTGCGGGCCGGGACACGTTATCTGTTCATGATTATGATGTGATGATACGGGGATGGTGGCCGGGATGGCTCGTGATTATTATTCACGAGACCCGCGATGAGGGCGGGACACGTTATGTATGCATGATATATGATTCGACATGCATGATTCCATGTTACCGAGTCCCTTAATAAAGGGCGGGACACGTTGTCTATATATATAAAGTATGATTTTGTTATGCATGATTTCACCTACCGAGTCCCTTATGAGAGGGCGGGACACGACATATGTTCATATGATATTACATGATCTGATATGCATTACTTATCTTTTGGCACTATGTTTTCTGAGGTCTCGGACAAGGTATTACCTTTTGTACTTCAGATTCTAACCATAGCTCCGTCTGTTATGCTTCTGCATCCCTGTCTTTGATTATGATTATATTTGGTTGCCTTTCCGCTTTACATACTCGGTACACTTCCGTACTGACCCCCTGTTCTTCGGGGGCTGCGCTACATGCCCGCAGGTACGGACGCACGCGCGTGATACGCCACCGGCGTAGGATATCGCCCTCGTTTGGAGTCGCTCCCCTTGATCCGGAGCTTGTACTTTTGGTATATACTTCGCTCATACACGTACGTACATGTACTTATTTGGGTACGGCGGGGCCACGTCCCGTCTTCGATTACGTTCGTATATTAGAGGCACCGTAGACATAAAGAATGGGTTATGGTCCTATCTCGTACGTCCGTGTATGTATTATATGTTTGGGCGGTTGTCCACGCGCGCGACCTTGCCGGCTCGCCTATACGTGTGTATATAAATATGTTGGCCCCGTGTGGCCTTTGTTGGTATTTTCTGCGTGCAGGTTAAATTTTGGTTGTAAGAAAAACAGAGGAAACTCTGCCCAAATTTTTCTAGATACTTGAGCTACTACCTTTGGGCTTTTGGTACGTACGGGTGCCCAGGTCGGGCACTAGTCACGGCCTACGGGGCTGGGTCGTGACAACTATGACATCTCTATTCTGTATCATCCGGGGAAGGCCAATGTGGTGGCCAATGCCCTGAGTCATAAGGCAGTGAGCATGGGCAGTTTAGCTAGATTGATTATTTCCGAGCATCCATTAGCTATGGAGGTTCAGACTCTGGCCAACAATTTCGTCCGTCTTGATATTTTAGCCTCGGGCAGGATTTTGGCTTGTATAGAGGCAATGCCGTCTTTGTTGGATCGGATCAGGGCTCATCAATTTTAGGATGCTCAGTTGAGCAAGATCCAAGATAGGGTTTTGAGAGGTGAGGCCAATGAGGCAGTGATTGATTCTGATGGCATTCTGAGGATTAGAGGACGCGTGTGCGTTCCTCGTGTTGGTGATTTGATTTAGTTGATCTTATCTGAGGCCCATATCTCACGTTAATCCATTCATCCGGGGGCGACTAAGATGTACCATGATTTGAGACAAAGACTATTGGTGGCTTCGTACGAAGAGTGATATAGTTGATTTTGTGGCTAAGTATGAAAATTGTCAGCAGGTAAAGTATGAGCACCAACAACCGGGTGGGGTGCTTCAGAGGATGCCCATTCCCGAGTGGAAGTGGGAGAGGATTACTATGGATTTCGTCAAGGGTCTTCGGAAGACCCTTGGCAAGTTTGATTCTATTTGGGTGATAGTGGATCGGTTGACTAAGTCCGCTCACTTTGTTCCAGTTCAGGTTTCCTATATCGCGGAGAAGTTAGCTAAGATGTATATTCGGGATATTGTGAGATTACACGGGGTCCTTGTTTCTGTTGTATCCGATCGGGGTACTATCTTCACTTCCCGACTCTGGAGGGCATTTTATGAGGAGTTGGGTACCTGATTGGACCTTAGTACAACTTTTTATCCCCAGATCGATGGCCAATCCGAGCGGACCATTCAGGCGCTTGAGGACATGTTGAGAGCGTGTGTTATTGATTTTGGTGGTCATTGGGATCAACACTTACCCTTGGTAGAGTTTACGTACAACAACAGTTATCATTCGAGTATTGGCATGGGCCTTTTGAGGCCTTATATAGCAGGAGATGTAGATCTCCGATTGGTTGGTTCGATGGGTTCGAGGCTCGACCTTGGAGCATGGATCCATTGAGAGAGTCCCTTGATAGAGTGAGAGCTATTCAGGCCAAGCTTTTGGCAGCTCAGAGTCGGCAAAAGATGTATGCGGACCGGAAGGTCCAGTGTCACACCCCAACCTTGGTAAGGCGTGACTGGCACCTGACACCTTACTGGGGCCGAGCGAACCAAGCTGTAACTTGCGTCTTCTATGTCTCGAATGGCATAATAAGGCTAACGAGGCTAACAATGAATATAATATCATGCATATGTAAATGTACAATGGGTCTATGATGCCGACGTAACCACTGACAAGACATAACTAAGCTGTACACAAGAAACTGTTTGCAAAGCCTCTATCAACATACTGAAGTATAAAAGTCGGGACAGTGTTATACCCCGTACTTTGTACGTTGGAATATTCTAAGTTGGTTGCGACAAGTTATGGACAAGACTTTTAATTTTCGGTTTTGTTGATTTTTGTTTTAATGCACAAGTTGCATATTCATCTTTTCATTGGCATGGAGTGTTAAGGATAAAATTGGAATAAGGAAAATTTGGGGTCAAAAGTGAATTATGGAAAGTTAGGCATTTCATGAAAATTAAGGGCTAGAAGTGAAATTTTGAAAACTAATTATTTCATGAAAATGGCCATATGTGGCCATGTGTGGGTGTGGGGCCCTCTCCTCCTCTTGGTTGGCCAAATTTAATTAGCGCAAATTATGAGGGGGCCATGTGTGCATATTATATTTGTTGGGGTTATATATATATATATATCATGGATGACTAACTAAGGCAAGTATTCATCATTTTGTCTCTTGGAAATTTCAAGAACCTTGGAGAAGCCAAGGCAAGGCCATTCGGCCATGGGGAAAAATTTGGAAGACCAAAAATTCTTCTTCAAAAATTATTTTCTTCATGTGTTTCAACTCCTTAGAAGGTGTAAAATAACATGGAGGGATTGTTGGAGCAAGCAAACCAATTATTTTTGCAAACCACAAGCTCTAGCCGAGTGAAGAACCAAGTGAAGGTAAGGTTTAATCTCATTTTTCATGTTTAATAGGTGTGTGTGCATGTTGTAGTAAGTGGAAATGGATGAAATTCATGGAGATGTGGAAGTTGGTATGTGGCCGTGTATATGTGTTGTTTTGTAGAACATGATGAACTAATTTTATTTAGTATGTTTTGGTTGTTGTTGTATGGATTCTATGGTGAAAATGATGATTTAATGGTCCAAGTTGAAGTAGAGAACGTTTATGGGCTGTTTTGAAGGTAATGTGAATTTAGTGTAGTTTATGAATTTGGAAGGAAGGAAATGTGTTGTTGTTGTTCTTATGGAAATTTGAGGTTTCGGGTGGAGTAGAGCATTAATTGGATTGTTTGAAATATTGTGCGGATTGTTGGAAATGTTCTTGAATCGTGTTTGAATGGTTTTGGATTGGTATTTGAACATACGATCGTTGATATTAGTTTGAATGTATGAAGTTGAATTGAATATGCATGAATGTTGTCGAATTATGTAGAAAGGAGTTATTAATGTTAGAATGCGTTTGGAATTGCTTATGGATATTGTTGATGTGGTTGTTGATATTGTTGTTGGATATTGGCCGAGTTGAATTCTCGGGGATGCTGAGTTTATAGGGGAAGTGCTGCCCAAATTTTTGTAAATAAAGTGCGATCTTGGAATTGGATTCTTCGATGTTTAAAGCTAATGTTTGGTGCCTAATGACATTATTGTAGATCGTGAGAAGTCGAGACGTAAGTTCGGATTAGCTTAGGAAGCGGCTAAGGTATGTAAAGCTTACCTTTCCTTCTTTTGGCATGTCTTAGATATGGCTAAGTTATGATATGTTATGAGCTTCGGGGGTAATTCTATTCTTAAAGTCCGAGCATGTTTACGATGCTTATTTGCTTCTTGATGTTGGCATCCTTATATGGTTAAGTTATGGTTTATATGTCTTTGAATGATTGGTTTTCAAATGTTATATAAAAAGTTTGTTTTCAAAAAGAGTTTTGTAACTACGAACGTCTGTAACTTTCACAGACAGAACCGGATGGCTTTGATATGCTCGGAAATGATTCTATGACGTATAATGACTATGATTTCCATAGGCGGGCCCGGATTGGGTTGACGCTCGTCCGTGGGTCCCGCGACTTTTCTTTGTGTAGTACTAACGGATTTTGAAAAGAACTTAATACGACTATCTTTCCGACCCCCGAGTATGATTACTTATTTATCTGTTGAGTCTGAAATAAGGATTTTTATGTATGTGATTTTGATACGTGACTACGGTTTACCGGTTCGGTTTGATATGTTCCCGAGTGACGTTCTAAGAAAATCGATTTGACTACCGTTTTGGCCTATAAATGATGGTTCGTTTCGATTAATCTATTAAGTCTTTGAAAATGTTTTAAACTGTATTTGGTTACTTATGATTCTGCTCGTGCATTCTGTTGTTACATCTTTCGCCGAGTCCCGGGCCGGTATGTATCGTGCGCACTGTGTGATATTGATCGCGGTATGTGTGATATTGGCCGCTGGGTACTTGACCGCGGTATGTGTATATGTGACATTGGCCGCTGGGTACTTGACCGCGGTATGTGTATATGTGACATTGGCCGCTGAGTACTTGACCGCAGTATGTGTATATGTGATATTGACCGCTGGACTTTTGACCACGGTATGTGTGATATTGACCGCTGGATGTTTGACCGCGGTATGTGTGATATTGACCGCTGGACTTTTGACCGAAGTATAATGTGTTATGGCGCCCGAGGAAGGAGGGGCGACCATGTTCTGTCCGCCGGGTCCCATTACGGACCATATGTGGTATATGATATGATAATATGATGACATAACGATATGTGTATGCTATGTTTGATTTTCCGTATATATGAGACAGAAACGTTTTTTTGAAAGAAAGCGAAGCATTTTGGCCTTCTGATGATCATATTTGTCTTCTGTACCTCTTATGTATGATTTGTATGTCGGATGCAAGCACTTTGGTATTCTGACTATGGTGCTCACTTTCTGTACTCCTGGCGTCGGTTATGATTTCATTTTCTATATTTTCTGCTTTGCATACTCAGTACATATTCCGCACGACCCCCTTTTCTTCGGGGTCGCGTTTCATGCCGCGCGTGTACCCACGTATGGGTAGGTGATGTTAGCGAAGACGTTCCAAACGAATTGGCGAGCTCCATTTCCTCCGGAGTGCTGCCGAGTCCGAGTGCTTTTGTATGGTATCTGAGATGTTAGTAGAGACTTTGCGTACGTGTCGTGTGTGTGATATGTCGGCTTTGTGTTTTTTGCTATGTAAGCCGATGTATTGTTATGCATTATGTTACGAACCTCATATGTTTACAGATTTCATACGATGCTAGTTTTATTTGATTTGACAAGGATGAAAGGCATGTTTGTTTTCGAAAAAAGGGAAAAAAAAATTTCATTACGTACTTGTGTCATGTTTTGCGGGCCCAAAAGATGAGTATGAGTATGACGAGAGTCAACGGGTTCGCTCGACCCTAGGTAAGGGTTGGGTGCCCATCACACCCTATCGGATTAAGGGTGTGACAGACAGGGCCCCCAACATACCCGTAACACACAAGAATACATACACGAACCCAAACTCGGTAATGCTCCAGGAAGAAGTGGAGCCCACCAATCAAGACTAGTACCTTGAGGCAGCTTATTGTGGAAGGTCCTCGTCTCGTCTGTCTATACCTGCGGGCATCAACGCAGCGTCCACAAGTAAAGGGACGTCAGTACAAATAGTGTACCGAGTATGTAAGGCGGAAATGTAACATAATAAACATATACTGCAAGAAGAAGGATAAGAATCAACCTGACACTTCTGACTTACCAATGAGAATCTAGTATGCATATCTCTCTATACTCTCATACATTTAACTACATTTATGTACAATACTGTGATCCTGATTTGCGTATCATCTTGGTGCTATCTGCCCAACTGATCAATGGTAACTGCCCAACCGGATGTAGCACGGTGGTAACTGCCCGTTCGATTATCGCCCGACGGTAGAGCGCAACTGCCCGATTGATCAGTCGTAACTACCCAACCGGCCGTAGCATGGTGGTAAATACATAGCTGCCCAACTGGTCGTAGACCAGTGGTAAATACAATCAACATCATGACCTGGGCCCCCTGAGTAATCTCTATGCATTTCTCATGGTCATCACTTGTCCGTTATAGCATACATGATCACATAAGACTTATAAGCACAGTTCTGGGCCATTAAGACTTCTTTCCGCTTAACTGAACATTTACCAAATTCTGAGATACATCATAAGCCTCTCTTCTAGCATCAAATACTTCATTAGAGATCCTCTACTAGCACTCTATTCGTGTACTACAAAACATTACTTAAGTATACATTTCTAAACCCATCGGAGTGACGTAAGGTCGGTAAGCCTCCGATTACATTATGGAACTATCATCATGAGCATATCTCACCTTGAAAGAACAATAATCATAAGGTGAGACCAACAACAATAGCATCTTAAGAACATCAAGTATGTAAGCTTCTAGCATTTCTATGAGAGGAATCATTATAGGATCATTCCTTAAGAAAGAGAGGGAAAGAATCACGCCTTTAGCAAGAAAGGGACTAGCCTTAACATACCTGGAAGGTTACTTTCCAACTTTCCAACCTATCTCCTGTCTTGTAATCTACTTAAGATCGTTTGTAACCTCGTAAGCTACATATAAAGCCATTCATGCTATTGTTAGGCTCATCATCATCTACTTAAGTCTTCAAATTAAGCCCCTTTAGAATCTGCCAAAATTCAAGCAAAAGATCTCCCCGTTTATATCCTTAGCCCGAAATCACAATACCAACAACCAACACAACAACAACAACAACAACAACACTAACACCAACAACATCATAATCCATACCAAATATTCCATAAAACATCCCACACGATGTTTATCAACATACAATAACAATATACACTTCTTTTCTTCCCAATCAAGGAGCATAATCTCATCAACACACCAACAACATTAGATACTATCCATATACATGGAAATCAGCCCAACAACACAGCCACAACGTGCTCAAAACAGTCTATAAACTCAACAATTACAACACAACACTTTATGACCTTTCCTCCATAACTATTTTCACTTTTAAGACTTGCTAAATCTTCAAATAAACTCAACATAAGATATAGGATGAAGAAAAAACCTTATACTTGGATAACTTTAGCCACACCAACTTTCTTCAAGACCAAACTCACCACAACATCAAGTAGAAACAAGAACAATCACTTTTCATGAACTAGTTTGGTGTAATCTTGTTGAATTCTTGATTTAAGGGGTTATAAGTGTTTAAGAGAAGTGTATGGATGTGTCTAGAACTCCGAAGAAGTGTAAATGATTAAAAAAGTGGAATAATAGGGTATTTATACCCCTTGAGAGTCAGTTCCACCGACTTTCTAAGTGGGGCCCGCGGAGAGCCATTTAGCAGCTTGGAGGCTTATCTTGAAATGCTCATAACTTTCTACTCTGATGTCGTTTTGATGAACGGTTTATTGTGTTGGAAACTAGACTTCCTAAACTTCAATGTAGGATTTTGTTTCACTTCAAAACTCCTGATATACTAGGAGATATACTTCTCTAAAGTTGACCCAAAATTTCTGTCCAAAATTCTGCCAAATTTTCTAAATTTTTGACAAACTTATTTTCTTTGATTTGCTTGGTCCCGAAATCTTCTGAAACTCTCCATACATGATATTTATCATTAATCATTGTTGATAATGGTCATGTCCAAGAAAAAAGTCCTTTAGCCAGAGGAAATCTGGTCATAAAAAGTCTGATTCCAGTCGCTAATAGTCATTAACGACCGGCAAAATTCCGGTCACAACCAGTCGCTAAAAGCTCTGTGGTTAAAAGTTAACGAACGGAATGGAAGTCCGATCGTTAAAAAACCTTTAGCGACGGCAAAAACTCCGGTCGCACCTACTTTTCACGACCAAATTTTCCCTTCACTAATTGTCATTTGGGTCGTTAAAAACCTTTTTACAAAGACAAATCTGGTCTTTAAAAGTGCTTTTAGCGACGGGATTTACCTTCGCTAATTATCTAACTGAACATCCAATCATTATATGGTTATTACAATAAAAGTATATATAAACTAATAACTAATCAATTTTTTCATTTATACAACACATCTAGAAACATAAAAGTAATCAATATTGTGATTATTCATATAAAATTTCATATAGTCAATTACAAATGTTATATCCCGCATTTTGTACGTCGGAATATTTTAAGACAATCGCGGGAAGTTAAGGACAAGGTTATCTTTAAGAGTTATTTCAATGCACGAGTGGTTATAAAAAATTATTTATGAATGTTGGTGGTATGGAAATAATGTGGAAGGCTAGGGGCAAAATGGTAATATTGAGGAAAGTCGAGGGGCAAAACGGGAATTTCACAATGATCAAGAAAGTCCAAGGGATGACCAAGTCAAACCATTAAGTCATCATTTATTTTCAAGAAAATGAGAAGAAAACTCTAGAAAAATTTGGAAGAAAAATGAGGCATGTGCATGGTCATGTGCTACATATATATATATATATATATATATAAGTGGTGTGATTAATAAGACATGAATCATTCAAGAAAAATCTAGAGAGGGGGCATGTGCCCCTCACATGTATGCAATATATATATATATAGGGAAAGATGGCCAATTCAACACAAGAAAAGAAACAAGAAAGAAAACAAAAGAAAGATGAAAAAAGAGAGAGAGAGGGGTTCGGCCAAGGGCTGGCCGAACAGCCCTTTGAAGGTGACCATGGAAAATTTGTCTCTTCATGTTTTTCTACTAAATGGAAGGTCCTTGTCAACATAGAGTGGTTGTTGGAACAAGAAAACTATCCGTCTTGCAAAAGGAAGTCTTGGTCGAGAAAGGTAGAGGTGAAGGAACAAGGTAAGATTCAATCTTTCTTGCATGTTTTATAGGTGTTTATGCATGTTGTGATGTGTAGAAAGGAATAAATTTCATGAGATTGTGGTGTTGTGTTGTATGGCCGTGTATATGTAGTATGGCATGGAAGTGAAAAACTAATCTATTTAGCTTGTTGGATGATGGTATTATGAATGGTTGTGCATGTTGTAATGTAAAGGAATGGATGAAATTCATGAAGTTGTGTGTATGCATGAAGTGGCCGAATGAGGGGCTGCCTTAGTATGAAAGGGATGAATTGGATTTACTTAGTATTTTGGTTGTTACTTGTTGTGGATTTTATGTTGAAAATAAAGGTTTAATGATGCAAGTCGAAGTTATAAGTTGTGTGGGCTGATTTGGAAGTTAATATGATTTGAATATGCTCTTTTGAATTCATGGAAGTAATGTTGTAAACGTATGGATTATTGATATAGTTTATGAATTTGGAAGAAAAGAAATGAGTTGTTGATGATCTCTTAAACTTAGGTGATTTCGGGTTTGTGGTGTAATGGATGGGTTGTTCAATATTAAATGAATTGCTTGAAACGTTCTTAAATCATGTTTTAACGGTTTCAGATTAATAATTGAACGTACGATCAATAATGCGAGTTGGAATGCATGTAGCTTATTTGAAGGTGAATGGAATATTGAAGTATTGTAGAATAATTGTTTGTATTGTTGTTGGTTTTGGCCGGGTTGAATTCCTGATTGTTGTTGATTGAAATTTTCCAAGTTGAACTTGGTGGGATGGAGTATTTATAGGGGAAATGCTTTGCCGAAATTTCGATAGGCCAAGGGTTACTTTAAGATTCAACCTTAAAGGCTTCGATCAATGTTTGGTAAATATGACCAAATTGTAGATTTTGGTGGATTTGCAGCTTGATTTGGAGTCGCGCATGAGGCGGAAAAGGTATGTAAGGCTTCACTTTCTTTCTATGGCATGTCTTAGATGTAATAGGCTTGAATACGTGTCTCGGGGATCATTCTAATCCTAGAAATCCGAGCTTGAATCTGGCTACTATTCATTCAGTAGAATTGAACTAAATGCCTATGAATAGTCGAAAGAATTGTCTAGACACCTAGAACTTGCATGAATAAGATCCGTATGCCCTAAGGCTCTCATACGTCTTGTCATGAAACGTGTTATATGTAAATGGTGTTCGCCGCCTCATTTGACTCGAGGTGGGCCCACTATTCCCTAATTTCCTCTATGGCTCCCTTGGGTTTATTTCAATATTACGATTAAAGGAAACTTTTGGATATTAATTTCGACTACTAAATAAGAATTGTTTTAACTAAACCCTTGACCCCAATGCATGATTTTCCTTACTAAAAGTTTACAAGTGTTTTCCAAAATATGCTTTTTCTTCAAAAAACCAAGGTTTACAATATTGAAAGTCTTAATGACTAAAGCAACGACTATGATCCTATGACGGCTATGGTTCTATGATGCCTATGATTCTATGATGACTATGATCCTATGATGGCCGTGATTCTATGATGACTATGATTCTATGACAACTATGATTCTATGATGACAATGATGATGTCAGATATGCTATGTCTATGACCCGATATGCTATGATATGTTCTATGTTGATGGTCTCGCCTTATGATTATCGTTCCTTCAAGGTGAGACCAAGCGACCATGATTATTCCATAATGCGATCGGAGGTTTCCGACCTTACGTCACTCCGATAAATACATGATTCCTTGGGCTCTCTTATGCTAAATATGAACATGGGTTGGGGGGATGGGATACTTGAATACAGGGAATTGGGAAGGAAACTATGTTTCATTGCCACTGTCGGTGCTTATCATCCCGGACGCGGGATGCCGGACGCGGGATTTATGGCCGAGCTGGAGTATTCGGCGCTATGTGGGCGAGCCGTCTCGTGCGGCACTATGACCGATATGACCAAATAAGCATGCATGGCATCCGCCCAGGGGCACTCGGATACGCACAAAGTTACTCGCTATCCTATGATATATTTTATGTTTTCCATGCGGTTATTACTCGTATGCTCGGGTTGCGGCTTTACATTATATGATCCCGATGTACCGAATACGGACTTTACACGATATATTCCATGTGTGTACGGGACACTCTCTCCCACATGACGTGCTTTACTTCTCTATCTTTGTTGTTGCACATGATCATATCTTTTTCTATGTTACCGTCTACTGCCTTACATACTCGGTACAATTATTCGTCTTGACGCCCATTCTTGTGGTATTGCGTTTCATGCGCGCGGTACCCCAGAGCGAGTAGAAGTCATTATAGAAGATGTTCGAAGAATGTTGGCAAGCTCCACTCTCCACGGAGGTTCTTGCCGACTTACCACGTGCTATGGTCCATGATTACGATTAGAGACTTTGCGGACGAGTCGTGGGTCTAGAAGTGTCGACCCTAAAAACGGAGTTCAACTGGTTGATGTGTTTTTATTTTACGGAGCCCTCTTATCTACAAACTGCGTTTACTTGAGAAACGACGAAAAGATTTTGAAAAATTTTTACTATGTATTTTACCGTACTTTGTCTTATGATTCCACGAGAGCATGTGTGTACTAAGAGTCCGAGGGTTCGCTCGGCTCCGAATATGGGGTCGGGTGCCCATCACACCCTAGTAAAGTCGGGGTGTGACAACAAAGAACTAAAGCGTCACATTACAAAAAAAATATGACATTTTAGTATCAACTACTAATAAAAGAGAATAAAATTGTCGCATGTACAAATGAGAACATCTTCAAATAACTCCTAACAAAACAGAAGTTAGGCTTGTATTGCGCTTCAACTTGTTCTTTCATTTTCACTTGCTCATCTGTGCTTCACTCTCTTCAGGTGCACGTCAGTTCTTCAACTTTCAAATTCTTAATCTGTTAAAATAACAACTTTATGTCAGTTTGACAACAAGTATCCTAATACTTGCTTGCTACTACTTTTCTCATTTTCTTTTCCACAAAATCAAGATTACCACAATGAAAGCAAACACAATTTATAGGAACCGTCCAAAAAAAAATTAGTTGAAAAGAGAACTAAACTTAATGCAACTGTTAAACAGAAAGGAAACCAAACTTATTCGATAAGAGAACTCCACGGACAGCAAAACTAACAACAAAGAAAGCAAACATAGCACTAGGATTACAGTGATTGAAGACATAAAGAAGTTCATGCAGCTCTGTGATGTTCAGTTTCAGCATATATACAGGGAAGGCAACATAATAGCAGACTATTTGGCAAATCTTGCATTGGACACTGACAGAAATCTAGAATTCAGAAACTTTCAAGAATTACCAAGCACGAGAAGGAAGCTAATCAACATGGACAAGATGAAGTTCACAGACTTGTGGATCAGAACCAAGAAGATTGCATGATGATCACAATCATAAGTTTGGCTCTACTGGACACAAACAAGCTACATTGAGGAACTTGTGTTAACTCTAGATCATGTAATAGGAAGGGAGAGCTTCATAAACTTGAACTTCAACATAGTTATAGTTTATCTCCTTTTAGCTAGTTCCTATTTTGAACATGATGTAAGATACAATTTTTATCTCTTTATCAATAAAATCCATCAATAGGACTGTCCTACTGACATATTAGTTTTTTTTTTTTTTTTTTTTTTTTTTAAAAAAAACATAGCACTAGGAACTGTCAAAATAATTTATTTGACAACAGAACTGTCAGAAGAAAGCAAACATAAGTTAGAGATTAAAGCACAAATAAGGATGAAAACAGATCTCACTGGAGCATTGTATCGATAAAGCATATACAGCGTAGGTGGATAAATATGCACGTCGCTGAGTAGTTTATTCTACTTAGGATACAAGTACACTTTAGCCACAACCTTTAGTGTTTCCCAACTTTGTTTCAAGAGAATCCTGTAACGTATGTAGTCGTCTTCTGCCATAGAGTGTATGACTAAGAGAAACTCTGCAGAAAATAAAAGCTTACATGTGCATATCCTTGGGTCTATTCCAATGAGTGAGATATCTCTGCGGATATTATTTTGCCATAAGAAATTACTTCACCAAAGATAATAAATATGTACATTCTACCTTTGTAAATGGCAACATGTCCAAACAAATACATAGTAACTGCCTTTAGAGAAAGGGATAGACTTGACCCTCAATAATGTTTGTAGAAAGATAAAGCAATGAACTTCACACTAATACCAGCTTGATTACCAAAATTCAGAGCGAGAAATATTAAAAGTCTGAAGATAAAAATCTTATGGGTGTAAAGTAGTCCTGTGAAGCAGTTTAATGTTAATGCAGGATGTTAAAATAATTTTGATTAACAAACTGCTTATCTGTCATAGCAACCTCTAAAATAACATTTTAGAATTAGAAAAGCAGGAGAATAAAATGAACAACAGAACCTTAGCTCCAAAAGACGTTGAAACTCTGAGAGCGTTCCCTCTGGCAGCTGCGCACAGTATGTATCCGCCGCAGAATCTATTGGAGACAGTATGAACTATTTCACAAAGCAAAGTCAGTATACTATCCAGAGGAAGGAATACAAGAGCCTCATTTCAGACAAGCACTCATCAATCACTGGCCTTCAATAATGCTTCTGCTTTGCTCATCTCACAACTAACAAATTTTGAATAGCTAGCGACCTACTATCTGTACAAATTGGAGAAGCTCAAAAAAGTTTAAGCCAATATTCTTGTTTTAAACTATTGTACCGAGGGCATTTAGAGAGTTGGCATAAAGGCTTTTGGTGGAGCCAATTATTTCAAGAAGGCAAACTCAGCGCATAAAATACTAGTCAAAGGCGTATCTAGCCTCTGATACTAGTGACAATAGAGAAGACTTTCTGCGATGGATTTAGAGATATTATAACTACTTTTTCTGTAACAATGTAGTTTCATATTCATCAGGAGACTAAATATTTCGAACAAGCAACAGTCACCTTTGCTTGTTTAGCTTTCTAGGACCAATCATATTGACAGTTTCAACTATTAGTCACTTTATTTCATCGAAACTGAATCTTACTTCAGGAATAAAGTGAAAACATGTGCTTGCCTCAAGGTATAAAAATGGAAATGTTAAAGAGGATGAAAGTGCTGGGGACAAAATGCCAGTTTAAAATTTAATAAAACACACAACAAAAAAGAAAAGAAAAAGAAAACAAAAGAAGGATCTACACTTCTGAAATGCTGGAAATCTTACTTGTTTTCAGAGGGAAGGACCTTCCAGCAAAATAGTCTTTACTGCTTGAGTATCCAAAAACATCTGCAATGATGTCATGCCAGTTCTATTAAAACTACATTAAGATGACACCATTTGATAAGCTATATGGCACTGACATTGCAACACTTAGTAAGCAGTGCACTAAGTGTTAACAAACCATAAATACAATTGAGAATAATCAATAAACATATAGATTGTACTTAACTGTTAATAATGTATTTGCTGGGCCAAAAAGAGGCTTAATGCGCAAAGTAAAATAAAACATGCATGTGCTGAAATTAACTCATTATAAATTTGCAACATGTATTTTAGGTACCTATTCTCTACTAATTACAAAGAAAGGGAGCATGTGCTTGGCGGGATCACTGTAACTACTTTTACCACGTGGGCTTACAAAGATTTGTAAGAAACATTACTAAGCCAAAATAATTTAACTATATTATTTTATCTTGACAATATTCTTCTTGAAAAATAAGAAGTGCCACTCTATTTCATGTACATCACATTATAAGAAGATATCTTGGTTGTAGAAGATATCTATACAGAGTAGACTTTTCTCTAGC
The DNA here is from genome assembly GCF_029784015.1 of Lycium ferocissimum. Lineage (NCBI taxonomy): Eukaryota > Viridiplantae > Streptophyta > Magnoliopsida > Solanales > Solanaceae > Lycium > Lycium ferocissimum. The sequence continues at coordinate 43,477,071 of NC_081344.1, read as the reverse complement.
ATTTTTAAGAACCTTTAAATTAGAAAAGAATTTGACCAGTGCACCTACTGTACATGTGATACTTCAAATGATAACGACAGTATCCTCAAAGTTGCAAATAGTTCACCAAGAATTTGAACCAGTGCACACAGTTTAAAGACAAATGAAATCGTCTACATCCCTGCAGAAATGTTTTCAAAGGTCTTGAAAGAAGGCAAAAATACTAGGCATAGATAAGATTTTAGATTTTATGCATCCAACCGCTAGAAGCTTTAAAACATGGAAAAGATAAAGATCAAGGAGAATCTTTATCAATGGTCATATAGAAAGAAACACAAAACTTTGATTCCTGATACAACATTATATGGATAACTAAACCCAAAAAGAAAAAGAATAGTAAGTCAGTAGTTGAATAAAATGCACTGCATACTACACAAATGGATAAAAAATGATAGAAAATTGAACAAAAAGGAACATGCATTTTTCTAATCTTTGAATGATAAAGGAACTTACCTGCATCTACGAAAGATCTTATGTTTCCTAATGTTTATGTCAAAGGACAGTAAATGCATCTCCAAGCAATCAGACGAGCGCTTGCAGAACGACTTCATAGCCACAGAGGATTTCTCGATTGAGAAACTTTTATTCAATTAAAGTATGTAAAATTTGGTATTCAAGAAATAACGTGAAGCAACTCATATAGTGAATGGAGATATGTATATACCAACCTGAGAGCTATCGTTGGAGAAAAAAATTCCTCCATGCATCTATCTATTTTGCAGTTGATCATGAAGCTGAACAGACATAAATAGTGTAAGGAATTTAATCTGCATAGCTGAAATTTCAAACTTCAATAAATTATTGCCTGCTCATATATTTACACAGAGAAAATACAATAAAAAATGAATATAGGAAAACAAATTATTGTTCATTTTAGAGATCCTTAGCTTGAACTCGAATTACTTAAACTACTAGACTCCTCTCTCTATCATTCATACTTCAAGCATTCAGTTTTGCGTTTCAATAATGTCTGTAATTACTATTATGCAAAGGTAGAAAAGTGATAAAGATAAGAAACAAAAACACCTTATAAGATTTTAACTAATAGAAATACTTTTACTGTCCAACAAACTTAGGAGAGTCCAAATTTAAACTTCATTGATTATGGTAAGTGTTAAAATACATTTTAGTGAAATGAAATGACATGAACACAACAATCCAAGTAGACCAGACTTTTGACATTCTTTGCTGGCTTGAAGGAGCTTTTTGGAACCTGTGGAAGTTTCTGAAGCATTTTGGCTATTACAGAATGTTATAAATTTGATCGTTGCTCGCTATATTTTATTACTTTTCTGTCCTTCCAAATTTAATGGTTTAGTTTGATAGAACACAATGAAAATTAGGCGGTGGCACCATTTTAGCATCTAAACTACTCTGATTTCTCCATGTTGATGAGTTACAACAACCATAAATAATTAACTAAGTGCTGAATGATTGAGGATTATATGAAAAAGCAATGAACATAAAGAAATTAACATGTAACCTAACATGATGCACCAACAAGAAAGAAATGGGAAACACTTTCACACTACGTTAAACTTTACTTGTTTAGAATTCGTATTGTTTCGTATTGTTTCACCAATTATGTGTACATACCTCTAACTACAATCTCTGAAACAAGTTCCACTCTAGTGTTAATATGCTAAAAGTCACTTCTTATCTTACATCAAGCTAGTACTAATTAGAACACACGCATCTTTTAAATAGTAAAGAGGCTATCTAATAGCTTTCAAAGGCTTAATATATTGACACTCAATTTTGCGGATGGTAAATACAACTCATAACCCTCTTGGGATCTTTCCTAGACTTCTCATTCATTCAAATATAATAGATTTATAGAACCACACAGAGGTTAAGAACAAAATTTTCCATATTAATTCAAAAGAAATTTCAGTTACTTATCCAAAGAATATCATGAAAATCTTCATTTTTTAAAATCATATGAGATATCTATCAATCTACTGTTTCGCAAAATTGGAAAGTGCCCAGGATTCAAGGCATTATGATATTAGAGTAAAGTAAAGAGATTTGAGCGCATAAATATACAGTCCTTTCTTCACAAATTAAAGATGAATGAACTTAGAAGACAACCCTCACAATTTACTATTCTGCCCTTTAAGGCAAATGCATCTGCAGACATGCATACTCCACTATTTCTAGAAAAAATATTCAGCATACCAAATTCCAAAAGGAAAAAATCAAATTTTCCACAGCGTACAACAAATACACAGAACCGAGAATTGGCCTCAAATTGGACAATAAACACACATACAAAAAAAAATCATCAGACTGAAATAGTTCAATTAAACAAAACCAATCCATTTCACACTAGGGAAAAATTATCAACTTTAACAAACCTGAATAATGTGACATTAGAGGGAGAGCCACAACTTCTCACAGATAGACAAACACTAATTCATTCAGATACTGAAGAATTAACCAAAAACTAGCAAAAAAATGAACATATCTCGTTTATTTGGTAGTGCCCTTAGACCAGAGAAGGCAAACTAAAGGCCCTTAGACATGCCTCTGTCATACATAATAATCTTCACCAAAACCGTGTGAGCTTCCTCCTATTTTGGAGTTGGATTCGAAATACTGAAGTGCAAGGTATCAGGACCTAAAAGAGATGGGAGGTGGCAGTTAGGGATTTTGGCATAGAAGGGGCAGAAACATTTTAGAAAAAAATGTGGGAAATGTAAAGAAGCCTGGCGCTCTTTTTTTATTCATGTGTTGGAAATAACGACAGGATTTTTTGGTTTTTATTGACCAGATATTATCCCTTCGCTGTTTTTAAGCAAATATTTGACTTTAACGACTGCAAAAATCTATAGTCGCTGTAGGTATACTTATAACGACCGGATTCACATCCCTTCGTTGAGATGTGGTCGTTAAAAATCCAATTTCTTATAGCGTTGGTTCCAAGGTTGTCCTTTCCGGTTACGACTTACGAGATCGTAATTCATCCTTTACTTCATTGTTACGTACTTCCTATGGCTTGTACCTTTCAAAACTTCACAAGACGTCTCTGATACTCCATTAATATGGTGAAATACGTGGTATGCTCATGCTCTGAAAGTGCAAGGTGTAACATCCGATATTTGAAGTTTGTTATTGGTGACTAGGTTCTATTGAAGGTTGCTGTTATATCCCGCATTTTGTACGTCGGGATAATCCGAGTCAACCACGATAAGTTGAGAACAAGACGATTCCGAGATATGAAGTAGAGACTTTTGTATGCTTTAAAGGCTTAAATCGTGTATGATTTTAATGTCATGAATATGTTAAGGAAATATTGGAGCCATATTCTATTTTTGGAAAGTGTTCTATTTTTGGAAAGTTGAAAATTCAACAAAAAAAGAAAAAGAAAAAGAAGGAGCCATGTGGCCGGCCACCTTGGGGTGGGCCAAGGGCCACATGGATGGCCAAAACTTGTAAATAAAAAGATGACTAAGTCATCTTATTTATCACTTCCACACTTAAGAAAATTCAAGAAAAATCAAGAAGCTTTGAGGAGGAGAAAAGGCCATGGTATTCGGCCATACCTTGAAAAATCAAGACCAAGATTAAGCCAAGAGAAAAATTGTTTCTTCATGCAAACCTACTAATTCAAGGGTGCTTATTAACGTGAAAGTGTTGTTGGAAGCGTTAGATTGCTCGTTTTCATCCTTGGCCAACTTTAGGCAAGTTGAGAAGTTGAAGAAGAAAGGTGAGTTCTAAACTTGTTTTATGTGTTATGAATGGTTATTATGTGTTGTAGTATGCTAAAATGGAAGAAATTCATGATAGAAATCAAGTTGAAGTTGAGTCATGAATGTTGGGGTTTGGCCGTGTGTGGTGTGGAATGTGTAGGAATAATGAATTAAGTGTTTTTAGCATGTTTATGTGTTGTTGTAATGTGTAGAAAATGAATGGAAATCATGAAATGTGCATGGAGGGTGTGTTGGCCGAATGATCCCCTTTTGTATAGTTGAGAATAAATAAATCGTCGTTAGTATTTTCGTTATCGTCGTTATGGATTTTATGAGGAAAAATGCAAGTTTAAAGACTCAAAATAATATTATGTTGGTTATGGGATGATTTGGAAATTTATGCGACTTTTATGTGGTTTTTGTACTTATGAATATTGCATCGTTAATGTGTGGATTAATGGTGTAAATTATGAATTTTGAAGAGAAGAATGTGTTTGATGTTGTTCTCGGGTTTGGGGACAATTTCGGGTGAGTTGGAGTGTGGTTTGGGTCGTTTGGAGAATTGTGTGAATTATTTGAAACGTTCTTGAATATTGTTTGGAAGGTTTTGGATTCGTGATCGAATGTAAAAAACGCGGATGTTAGATTGAACGTAAGTAGTTGGAATGAGTGTATTAGGTAAGTTGTTGAATGTTGTTGGAATATTATGAATGTTGATGAAGTTATGTAGAAAGAACTATTAATGTTGGAATGTATTGTGAATTGATTATTGATATTGTAGTTTGTTGTTGGTTTGGTTGTTGTTGAAATTAGCCGAGTTGAAATCTCGGGGTTGGTGTATTTACAGGGGAAATGCTGCCGAAATTTCTGTAGAATCTAGTGTTCGTTTGGAATTGAATGCCTAAATGCGTATGGCTAATGTTTATATATTTGGCGTTATGTAGATCTTGGAACTTCTGAGAGTCGAGACTTGATTTAGCTTGCGAGCGGACAAGGTATGTAAGGCGTTGTTTTCTCTTCTTTGGCATGTCTTAGTGCTACTAGGCTATGATCCGAGCCTCGGAGAAATTCCACTCTTAGGATCCGAGCTTAGATATGTATCTTATTCATTCTTAAAAACTTACTCTCTTATGTAACCAAACTAAGGTTCTTATGTTCTCAAAAGATTAAATTTCAAAAGTCTTATAAAGAATTTTGTTACTAAAAGGCTCCGAACTTCAAACGCTCGTAACTTTTGCATATGAGCTCGGATCGCCCCGAAACATAATAGGTAACTTTATAAGACATAACATTCCCCTAACTCTCGTAGTCGGGCTCGGATGGGGTCGGCACCCGTCCGTGGGGCCCGCGGCTTTTCTATGATTATCCTTAATGACCTTTAAGAAAGATTTAGTACTATTTTTACCTTGATCTCCGAGTATGGATTCCCTACTTATTTGGTAAGTTTAGAATTATGATTTGTATGCATTTTAAATAAGGATTGCTACGCATGTGACTTCGATATGTAATTATGATCTCTAAGTCCGGTCTGACATGTTCCGAGTAATGTCTGAAAGGTATTTTGTCACACCCCAATTTCCGATAGGGTGTGATGGGCACCCGACCCTTGCCTAGGGCCGAGCGAACCCTCTGACTATCGTAACACTCGTAATCATAATAGGCCCTTAACCGGATCATAACTGCATAACGAAAATTTTAAAAGAACAAACATACTTCATACTTTTTTTTTTCAAGTTAGACAAAACTTGTAACCGTACAAAATCTGTAAATCTACATATAACGATACTACGGCTTATGGAGCCGCTCACAACGGACATCTTATACACACGACCCTGTCTGCAAAGTCTCTAACATGACTCGGATATCATAACACGAACAAACTCTGACTCGGCAGCGCTCCGGAGCAAGTGGAGCTCACCAATCCCGCTGGAACATCTTCTGCTAACATCACCTACTCATCCGTGGGTACCTGCGTGGCATGAAACGCAGCCCCCCGAAGAAAGGGGGTCGATGCGAATATGTGTACCGAGTATGCAAAGCAGAAAGTACGAAAAATGAAGTCGTAATAACCCAATTACCTAAGTACTTACATCCGATACATAAATCATACATACTCATACCGAGCACATCATAATCATACGAGATAACATTAACCGATGTGGATTTGCCTAGACCAATGTGGGATTTGGCTCATCATTGGGTTTGCCCCACCATCGGCGAACAAACTCATCATATCATCATACATCATCACATATCAAATGCGGTCCATAGGACCCCGTGACGAACGTGGTCGCCACCCTATCCGGCGCCACAAAGACGGATAACACCGAAGTTTCAAATCTCCGTACAACCCCGAACATAGCACACCATCACAACATATCATAAGCCATATCACAAAGATAACTCCATAAACGGAACCCGGCCCTATGGCGAGGTCTCGGGAACCGTAACACAGCATAACACCAGAGTATATCATAGTGCGCACGATCATATACCGGCCCGGGATCCGGTGAGAGAGGTAACACAGAACGCACGAGCAGATCGTAAGTAACCACACGCATAGCAGACATCATCACAGACTCAACCGAATAATCAAAACGAACCCTCTTTTTGAAAATCCAAAACCATAGTCAAATCAAGTTTTCTCCCGAATCTCGCTCGGGACATATCAAACCGAACTTCAGAAACCGTTGTTACGTATCAAAATCATGGGCATAAAATCCTTATTTCCAACTCGACAGTTAAATAAATAATCATGCTTGGGATCGGAAAAGTGGTCGTATTAAATCCTTTTTTTTTTAAAAAATAGGTTATTTAAAACCAACATAGAAAAGTCGCGGGACTCACGGACGAGCGTCAACCCAATCCGGGCCCGCCTATAAAAATTTAAGTCCTTACTCGTCATGACATCATTTGTGAAGAAATCAAAGCAATCCGAGCTCTCCAGTCGAAAGTTATGAACGTTCGTAGTTTCGAAATCGTTTAGGAACATGTCTCGTTTGAAAACAAAATTCTTTTGAAAATATAACTCTTTTGCAACCTTAGAAATTTAATCATACAAAAGACATAAGGATCATAACTCGACCGTATTAAGGATACGAATATCAAGAAACATATAAGAATCACTTTCGCAGCATTTCAAACTCAATCATATCCAAGACATGCGGACCATACTAAGGATGCCAACATCAAAGCAAATACGAATCACAAACATACTCGAAATTTACGAATGGAGTTACCCCGAGGCACAAATCATGTCATACCCTAATCCCGTCTAAGACATGCCAAAAGAAAAGAAGGGTAAGCTTCACATACCTCGATTGCTTCCTAAGCTAATCCAAACGTAAGTCTCGTCTTCTCCAAAATCTACAACAACATCAATAGGCATCGAACATTAGCCATAAGCATCGAAGAATTCAATTCCAAGCCATTACTTTTTCTACAGAATTTTGGGCAGCATTTCCCTTATAAGTGCACAACCCCGAGAATTTAACTCGGCCAAATCTTCAACAACAATACCAACAACCATTCCAACAACATCAATAAGTAATTTCAAACGCATTCTAACACTAACAAGTCATTTCCACATACTTTGACAACATTCCAATTATATTCAACTTAGCTACATATTTCCAAACTAATATCAACGATCGCATATTCAAATAACAATTCAAACCTTTCAAACGCGATTCAAAAACATTTCCAACAATCCACAAAATTATTCCAAACAACCCAACCTAAACATAAGGCAACCCAAAACCTTTCAAATCCAAGGAAATATCAACAACATATTTCTTTCTTCCAAACTCATAAACCACACTAACAATCCATACTTTAACAACATTGATCTCAAAAATACAAGAAACCATACTAGAATCACATTAGTTCTAAAACAGCCCAACAACAACCACACTTCAATTTCACAACACAACAACCAAATTGCACTAAATAAAATTAAGTCTTCATTTCCACGCTATACTACACATACTCGGCCACCACACCACAATTACATATTCAACTTGAATCATTCAATACATTCATTCTCATCGCATAATCCATGACAACAACGACCAAAATACTAAAGAAAATCAATTCGCTATAAGCTACCAAAACAGCCCCTATTCGGCCAACACCAACACACATCAATTCCATGACTTTTTATTCATTTCTACATGCCAAAACAACTTGCAAACATGCTACATACACTTAATTCTTCACCTCTACACAACCACACATATACACGGTTACACACACACACTCACGGCTGCCCCTCAACATGCATGTTTTCATGATTTTCTTTTCATTCCCACACTTCACAACATACCCAACCATGCATAACATATAAAAGAGAAGATCAAACCATACCTTCTTCACCCAATTCTTCCATTCGGTTAGAGCTTGTTTTTGCAACAATAAGGCTTTGCTTGCTTCCACCAACTACTTCATGATGCTTAGGACCTTCCAAGGAGTAGAAAACCTAGAAGAAAATAATTTTTCTTCATCAATTGATCATGGCCAAATCCTCTCTCTCCCTCTGGCCGAATGGCCTCTAGGTTGTTCTCCATGCTTCTTGATTTTTTTCTTAAGGAGGATAATGATAAAAATGACTAAGTTAGTCATCTTATCCCACATATAATTCACCCACATGGCCCCATGGCCCACACACACACACATAGCCGGCCACCTATGGCCATTTTCAAATAATGGCCAACTTTCCATAATTCTTTTTTTGGTCCCAAAATTCTCATGAAATGCCTAACTTTCTATATTTCGCTTTTAACCCCAAATTCCTTATTCCAAGTTTACCCTTAACACTCCATACCAATACTATCACAAACAACTCGGACCTTAAAACAAAGTCGGAAAATAACCTTGTCATTAACTTTCCGCAATCAACTTAAAATATTTCAACGTACGAAGTACGGGGTATAACATCCTTTCCCCCTTTAGAACATTCGTCCTCGAATGTTCAACTAGCCTTACGGGGTCTTAAGGATCTCGGGGGTTTCCTTTACTACTATAGCACGCAATATTGTTCACAAAATGTTCCCGGCGCTACTCAAACTCACCCCAATACTAGAGCCGTAATGCACTTTCTTTCTCCTCACCGGTCTAATCTCGCCTCATTCTACGCGACTTCTTAAAGTTTCTACCCACGCCACACACTCTACTCTCCCCTAGGCCACTCTATCTTCTCATTTATTCTCATGTCCGAATTTGTAGAATTTTCGAAAACATCCCATCACCCATCCCGAAATTGCTCTTACTCAAAGACGCTTAACTTTGGGTTTCGATGAAATGCGATTTTAATGCAAATATAATCGCGTCCACCCTACCACATGACCTTGTCCCATAGTCTGGAGTAAGTTGAAGCCTTTACAGATTTCGACGCCCTCAGCGCATAATTACTATTTTAGCCCTCCTTACTCTTGTCTTACACATACTAGTACTTCTTCCTTGATATCAGTCGTACTCGTAACTTAGTCAAATCTTACCATTAGGGTGGACACGACCTTTCAAGTCGAATTACAAATCCACATCTCATTTTTCACTTAATTTCTGGAAAAATTTCGGCAGAGTTTCCTCTGCAACCGTTACTATCTCAAAACTCTTATTTAAAATACCAACAATGCCTCACAGGGCCAAAGTACATTTATACATAACATATCGTATCACAGCCACACAGGGCTCCCAACATCATCAACAATATGCAAATAATAAACATACCTCGTATGCCCAACTCAAACTGCACCTGTTACACTTTCTTGTTTACTTTCCCCCTTTAATCTCCAACTTATATTTCAATCGTACTTCAATGTCTTACCTGACACCTATCTTTCATACCTGTGCTTACCTGCGTGCTTTGTACTTCCCAACATCATCAATCATTTCCTTCTAGCAGTGTCATTCTTCAGTACCGCAATCACAAATCGGGTAAGGAGTCCCGTCTCCTATAACTTGGCTCTATGGCACGATCTCGAGAGATGAAAGAAGAGTAACCATCCTAAATGCCCGTAGCCTCCTGTTTATAAATGTGGCGCGCAACACACCATAAACAAGACTCTCTTGGACACGACTTTGCGGACAACCCCTAGGACGACACCGCTTCCGATACCACTTTGTCACACCCCAATTTCCGATAGGGTGTGATGGGCACCCGACCCTTGCCTAGGGCCGAGCGAACCCTCTGACTATCGTAACACTCGTAATCATAATAGGCCCTTAACATAATCATAATGCGTAACGAAAATTTTAAAAGAACAAACATACTTCATACTTTTTTTTTTCAAGTTAGACAAAACTTGTAACCGTACAAAATCTGTAAATCTACATATAACGATACTACGGCTTATGGAGCCGCTCACAACGGACATCTTATACACACGACCCTGTCTGCAAAGTCTCTAACATGACTCGGATATCATAACACGAACAAACTCTGACTCGACAGCGCTCCGGAGCAAGTGGAGCTCACCAATCCCGCTGGAGCATCTTCTGCTAACATCACCTACTCATCCGTGGGTACCTGCGTAGCATGAAACGCAACCCCCCGAAGAAAGGGGGCCGATGCGGAATATGTAAAGCCGAGTATGCAAAGCGAAAACCGAAGTACGGAAAATGAAGTCGTAATAACCCAATTACCTAAGTACTTACATCCGATACACAAATCATACATACTCATACCGAGCACATCATAATCCGTCATACGAGATAACATTAACCGATGTGGGATTTGCCTAGACCAATGTGGGATTTGCCTCATCATTGGGTTTGCCCCACCATCGGCGAACAAACTCATCATATCATCATACATCATCACATATCAAATGCGGTCCATAGGACCGTGCGGACGAACGTGGTCGCCACCCTATCCGGCGCCACAAAGACAAAGATAACACCGTAAGTTTCAAATCTCCGTACAACCCCGAACATAGCACACCATCACAACATATCATAAGCCATATCACAAAGATAACTCCATAAACGGAACCCGGCCCTATGGCGAGGTCTCGGAACCGTAACACGGCATAACACCGTAGTATATCATAGTGCGCACGATCATATACCGGCCGGATCCGGTGAGAGAGGTAACACGAACGCACTAGCGGATCGTAAGTAACCACACGCATAGCGTACATCATCACAGACTCAACCGAATAATCAAAACGAACCCTCTTTTTGAAAATCCAAAACCATAGTCAAATCAAGTTTTCTCCCGAATCTCGCTCGGGACATGTCAAACCGGACTTCAGAAACCGTTGTTACGTATCAAAATCATGGGCACAAAATCCTTATTTCCAACTCGACAGTTAAATAAATAATCATGCTTGGGATCGGAAAAGTGGTCGTATTAAATCCTTTTTTTAAAAAAAATAGGTTATTTAAAACCAACATAGAAAAGTCGCGGGACCCACGGACGAGCGTCAACCCAATCCGGGCCCGCCTATAAAAATTTAAGTCCTTACTCGTCATGACATCATTTGTGAAGAAATCAAAGCAATCCGAGCCCTTAGTCGAAAGTTATGAACGTTCGTAGTTTCGAAATCGTTTAGGAACATGTCTCGTTTGAAAACAAAATTCTTTTGAAAATATAACTCTTTTGCAACCTTAGAAATTTAATCATACAAAAGACATAAGGATCATAACTCGACCGTATTAAGGATACGAATATCAAGAAACATATAAGAATCACTTACGCAGCATTTCAAACTCAATCATATCCAAGACATGCGGACCATACTAAGGATGCCAACATCAAAGCAACTACGAATCACAAACATACTCGAAATTTACGAATGGAGTTACCCCGAGGCACAAATCATGTCATACCCTAATCCCGTCTAAAACATGCCAAAAGAAAAGAAGGGTAAGCTTCACATACCTCGATTGCTTCCTAAGCTAATCCAAACTCAAGTCTCGTCTTCTCAAAATCTACAACAACATCAATAGGCATCGAACATTAGCCATAAGCATCGAAGAATTCAATTCCAAGCCATTACTTTTTCTACAGAATTTTGGGCAGCATTTCCCTTATAAGTGCACAACCCCGAGAATTTAACTCGGCCAAATCTTCAACAACAATACCAACAACCATTCCAACAACATCAATAAGTAATTTCAAACGCATTCTAACACTAACAAGTCATTTCCACATACTTTGACAACATTCCAATTATATTCAACTTAGCTACATATTTCCAAACTAATATCAACGATCGCATATTCAAATAACAATTCAAACCTTTCAAACGCGATTCAAAAACATTTCCAACAATCCACAAAATTATTCCAAACAACCCAACCTAAACATAAGGCAACCCAAAACCTTTCAAATCCAAGGAAATATCAACAACATATTTCTTTCTTCCAAACTCATAAACCACACTAACAATCCATACTTTAACAACATTGATCTCAAAAATACAAGAAACCATACTAGAATCACATTAGTTCTAAAACAGCCCAACAACAACCACACTTCATTTTCTTCACATACACAACAACAACAAATTGCACTAAATAAAATTAAGTCTTCATTTCCACGCTATACTACACATACTCGGCCACCACACCACAATTACATATTCAACTTGAATCATTCAATACATTCATTCTCATCGCATAATCCATGACAACAACGACCAAAATACTAAGGAAAATCAATTCGCTACAAGCTACCAAAACAGCCCCTATTCGGCCAACACCAACACACATCAATTCCATGACTTTTTATTCATTTCTACATGCCAAAACAACTTGCAAACATGCTACATACACTTAATTCTTCACCTCTACACAACCACACATATACACGGTTACACACACACACACTCACGGCTGCCCCTCAACATGCATGTTTTCATGATTTTCTTTTCATTCCCACACTTCACAACATACACAACCATGCATAACATATAAAAGAGAAGATCAAACCATACCTTCTTCACCCAATTCTTCCATTCGGTTAGAGCTTGTTTTTGCAACAATAAGGCTTTGCTTGCTTCCACCAACTACTTCATGATGCTTAGGACCTTCCAAGGAGTAGAAAACCTAGAAGAAAATAATTTTTCTTCATCAATTGATCATCTCTCCCAAATCTGGCCAGCCATGGCCGAATGGCCTCTAGGTTGTTCTCCATGCTTCTTGATTTTTTTCTTAAGGAGGATAATGATAAAAATGACTAAGTTAGTCATCTTATCCCACATATAATTCACCCACATGGCCCCATGGCCCACACACACACCCATAGCCGGCCACCTATGGCCATTTTCAAATAATGGCCAACTTTCCACAATTCTTTTTTTGGTCCCAAAATTCTCATGAAATGTCTAACTTTCTATATTTCGCTTTTAACCCCAAATTCCTTATTCCAAGTTTACCCTTAACACTCCATACCAATACTATCACAAACAACTCGGACCTTAAAACAAAGTCGGAAAATAACCTTGTCATTAACTTTCCGCAATCAACTTAAAATATTTCAACGTACGAAGTACGGGGTATAACATATTTGATGTAACTATTGTTCCGATTCCTAAATGATGGTTCGCTTAATTTATTTTATTCTATCGAGTCTTGAAATGATTTGCGTGCATATGGTTCCTCACTACTCTGCTCGTGCATATGGTTGTTACCTCTTTCACCGAGTCCCGGCCGAGTACGTATTCGTACGCGGTCTCATTGCATTGTTCACCGAGTCCCTCACTAGAGGGCCGGGTACGCTATATATATATTTATATGTGATGATATGATGATGTGATGATATGGGGATGGCGGCCAGGATGGCATTTGATGATCCTATCCACCGAGTCCTTCACTAGAGGGCCGGGTACGACATATGCATATGATTACATGATTACTATAAATGATGTTTACATGATTTTATTTACCGAGTCCCTCTCTGGAGGGCCGGGTACGCTATACGTACATAATGATTTGATGACATGATATGGACATGCATGATATATGATTCACAGGCAAGTTTTGATTTCCTGATTACTATATTTATTTCGATATATTCCAGTTCGGTTATGGTTCTATTTATTGTATTCTGTGCTTTACATACTCAGTACATATTCCGTACTGACCCCCTTTCTTCGGGGGCTGCGTTTCATGCCGCGCAGGTACAGATACTCGATTGGGCGAGCCGCCAGCTTAGGATCCCTACTCAGCTATTTTGGAGAGCTCCCTTGTCCGGAGCCCGAATTTTGGTACGGACTCTTTTGTTATGTGTGTATATATATTATTCGAGTACGGCGGGGCCCCGTCCCGTCATATGGTTCTCGTTATTACTTGTTAGAAGGCACAGACATGAACGTTGGTTGTGGGTAGCACTATTCCGTTATGTTTGTGTTCTGTATATCCTCAGTCTGTATATATGGTATATGTATGTATATGTGTATGCAATGTCGTGCCTTTTTGTATGAATAAGTTCCTATTTTGCTTGTTATGCTCTGGGTATTATTGGTAGGTGGGTACGAGTGCCCAGTTCGGGCACTAGTCACGGCCTACGGGGCTGGGTCGTGACAGTTGCACCCACGAAGGGTGTTATGAGGTTTGGTAAGAGGGGCAAGTTGAGCCCCAGGTATATTTATCCGTTTGAGATTGTGGACTGTATCGGTGATGTAGCTTATGAGTTGGCATTACCGCCGGGCTTGGCAGGAGTTCACTTGGTTTTTCATGTCTCGATGCTGAAGAAGTACCATGCCGATGGTACCTAATTTGATATTTTTTGATGAGAATTTGACTTATGAGAAGGATCCTATTGCGATCTTGGATAGGCAAGTTCGAAAGTTGAGGTCAAAGGAAATTGCTTCTGTGAAGGTGCAATGGAAGCACCGTCCTGTTGAGGAGGCTACCTAGGAGACCGAGTCAGACATGTGTAGCCGATACCCCCAGTTGTTCACTGATTCAGGTACTTCCCTGCTTTCCTTCTTTTCTTCGCTCGAGGATAAGCGACGGTTGATATCTGATGTAATGACCCGTTTGGTCATTGTAGTCTTTTCAGCATTTTTGCTCATTCTTGAGCATTGATTAGCTCACTTTAGACCCGACGGGACCATTGGAACACTTCTCGAGGTGTCTAGACTGGATTCGGGTAACTTTTGTGAAATATTGACTTAAAGTAGAAAATGGTTGACTCAAAGTTGACTTTTGGGTAAACGAACCTTTTTCGGAATTCTATTAATTCCAAGAGGTTCGGATTGTCGTTGAGAAATTATGGGCACAATTGGTTCGGTTCCCAATGCACTCTAATGCCTTTCGAGACTTGGGTTGGAAAATTAAAATTAAGGCATCGGGGGTTGACTCGGTTAATGAGGCCTCCGTTGGAAATTTTGATGCCACGAGCGCGTTCGTAGCGTAATTTTGTGTGGGTTTGTGTGTATGGTTTGTGAGCAGATGGCTTCGGGAATGACCCGTAATTTCGATTGAAGAATTAGAAAAAAAATGGGGAATTCTGTTACCTGGTGCCTGCAACGGCGACACCAGTACCACCCCAGCGGCACCGCTGTTATGGTGTGTTGGCTGCTGGGGCGGCCATGTGTAGTGTTGTCCATACCGCTGTGGCGGCCTCCCAGCCGCCGTAGCGGCGCCACTGTAGCGGCACCGTTACCATAGTGGCGGTGACGGTCCAGGTGTCTCATTAAATGTGATTTAAATAAGTCTTCGACCCTTATTATTTTCCATCTCGAATTTTGAGCTTGAGGAAACTATTCTTAGGGATATTTGGAGGAGAATCTTGGAGGTAAATCTTGCTTATTAATTCACTCTTCCTTAAATCATAATCATCTTAGATTCCCCCCTTTCCTTTAATAACCCTTTAGTAATGAAAATTGGAAGAGGGTTTTTTTGTTGAACACTTTCTCTAGGCTTGGAAATGATAAATTGATTATGTTTATGTTAGATTTTGACTAATCTAAGCTTATTAACCATATATCTTTCACTTTTAGCATTGAATTTCGGAATCAAAGACTTAGGGTTTATACCCAATTTGGGAGTTTTTCTTAAAATCAGAAATTAGGCTAATCGTTGAGTTAAATCAGCAATTAGTGTTTAGGTTATGATCACCTAGTACTTAATTTGGTATTTTGCTTCCGAATTTCCGGTTTTGCCCTTGCGGGCCCGTTTTTCCAATTTCTAGGGCTAGAATTGACCTAAATTGAATAGTAGCAATGTTAGTATCATTCTTCATGATTTCTAATCTAGAATTCGAGTATGCTTAGACTACTTTGGTTTTGAGGTTCAATGGAAAGTCAAGGCAAATGAGTGAGTTGTTGGTGTTGCGATTTGGCAATCCAAGTAGGTTATGGCTTACTCTTGGTGAGACTTCGTATAGCGAAGCACATATTTTGATTATATTACCGGATACAGCATGTGGACCTTCAGGTACGAAGTCGGGTTAGATATTACCATAGGTTTGGCCCTGTTGTGTATTGGGACTAGCTACCCCGTTATGTGTGCTTGGATTGTTCAATTGTGCTGGCTTGATGCCATGAGTAGTTGGTGGATATTGGATTCTGTGTTATCATCTTGATTGTGATATAATTGACATGCCGCTGTTGGTATTTGTACTTGGATATGTTGTTGGCGTACCCGTGGTTGGTACTTGTGATTCGGTTATATTATTGGCATACCTACTATTGGTAATTGTGATTCGGATATATTATTAGCGTACCCACGGTTGGTACTTGTGATATTGAGCATGATTATTGATGTGATTCTTGCATTGCACGCACTCTCATTTTCATGATACATTGTTGAGATATTGATGATATTTGATGAATACTTGATGTGTTGAACTCAGTTTTACTTGAGTGACGTGAGATGGCCGATGTTCATCCCGGAATTGTTGATTGAGTGAAATTGATATTTGATAGACTCTTTTACTTAAGTGACGTGAGAAGGCCGATGTCCGATGATCAATTCCGAAATCGTTGTTGCATGGTCGATATCCGATGTTAGTTCCAGAATCGTTGTTAGTGCATGGATGCCGCGGGTCCCCCAGGGTAGTGCCAGTGAGAACCCCCTATGGGCAGAGATCCGGGGTCCCGTCTGTCTGCTGGGCAAAGATCCGGGACGAGTGGCACTTAGACTTCGCGAGTCACGCTGGGTTGTGCTACCGAGACGTCGATATTTCCGTCCGGAGTATATGTGTACACCTCATTTGCATGGCATTGCATTCATACCATTATTGCATTACATTTCATTATGATTTGATTGAGATGTTTGGTGATTGGATCGGATATATTCAGACTTGACATATTGGGGATTAGATACTTTACATAAGCGATGATGGATACTCAGTTGTGATTATATTGTCTTATGCTTGGTTGGTTTATTTGCTTATCTGCTTTATCATCTGAATTGTGTTAGCTATGCTTAGTCGGCCGATGATGCCTACCAGTACTGTTTTTTGTACTGACCTGCACTTGCTGCATTCTTTTATGAATGCAGAGTATCAGGTCGGATCCATTTCCGTGACCCGTGGCTGATCGACGCTTCAGCTTTCTCTCGAGTTTCCAGGGTGAGCTTGGCCGTCTGCTGACCTTGAAGACTTCCCTATCATATGTCCTATTTTATTTCAGAGACATAGACATTTTATGTACTAGTATTCCATATTGTATTATTTCCCTTAGCTGCTCTTGTATTATTCAGACCAGACCACGGGGTGTTTATTGTCATTCCGCACTTACGTAATTGTTCTATTCCATTGTTTAATTTCATCATTTTATGTATTTATTCATTGTTGCGTTGAGGGTTCGCTTACCGAGATGGGAAGGTAAGTTTTCGCATGACTTAGGCAGAATTGGGTCGTGACATTTTGGGTCCCAAATGGTGGGGGAATTCCAGGGATTTTTTAGGTTGGCCAAGGTTGAAGATGATTCGCTATGGCGATCCCCCCACGGTAGTTATACTGCGCCGTGGCGAAAGAGAGAAAGAAATGGTACTGTCTCCATGTTAAAATACCTCCTGCCATGGCGGTCTCGCTATGGCAGCACTCTTCCCACCATGGCAGAACCTGCACAGTTTTCACCCAAACCAGTAGCCTCGCACTGGTCGGGCTTAGAGGAATTTTATCGATTTCTTTTTTTTGATAGACATGTAATTAAATATAGAACATGGGAAAATCATCGAAACTAATTTATGTTATAAATGCAGGTTTCAATTGGTGACTATGGCCCAACACGAAGACGGAAATGTTGGTGGAGGTGGTAATCCGGGAGTTCTATGCTAACTTGCAATGAGTAAACCTGTCTGCTCTGAATCTCGTGATCAAAATTGTGGGGAAATTGGTAAAGATTGGGGCTGAAGAGATCAATGATTACTACAACTTGAAAAATCACTCCGTAGAGAACATGCAAGGTAAAGACCTTTGTGGCAACATGGCTTGGCTAGTCCCCAAATTGGTTGCAGAGGAGGATAGACGGCAAATTGAATGGATGAATAAGAAAAAGGGGATTACAAATGCTCACCTTGCTACTGAAGCCAAGAGCTGGCTGAATATCATCGTTCGCCGTGTGAGGCCTTCGAGCAATACTTCAGCTGTTACTTACACTCGGGCTCTTATGGTTGCTTGCATTCTGGATGACGTTCCAGTGAATGTGGCTTATCACATTGTCCGGGAGTGGAAATAATACGTGGCAAAATCGGGTTCGAGTCTGATGTTCCCTTCATTGATCACCGCTTTATGCAAGATAGTGGATGTTCCTAGTGCTGAGGCTGCTAATGAGATGGTTGATCCTGACATTGCTTTTAATCCTTTGAGGACGATAGGTGCCGGTACTGCTATCCGGAGTAAGAAGAATAGGAAGGCTGAGTCAAGTCTAGGAGTGGGTGATAGTAGTGCCACTACCTCGCACCAGCCGGGGCCATTCGGGAGTCTGAGCTTGCAGTTAGAGGAAATTAAAGGGTTGATTTCCGGGCTTTCCAAGCCCCCTATTGAGGCTGGTCCATCAAGGATTGCTACAGACTACTTCACCCAGGAAGATATGAAGGGATATTTGGAGGCCCAAAAAGATATGAAGACCACAGTCTCTACCCTTGAGAAGGCCTACACTTCCCTGGCTAAGGCTCCTGGTACACTCCGCCTGGACCTCGATAAGGAAAGAAGAAGGGAAGTCGTGGGGTTAGTTGCTGATTCGGATATGGAGGGGTGTCAAGGGGCTGTTCAAGAAGATGTATCTGGGTGTTCGGTTTCCACTTGAGGATAGGGATGATGAGGAGCAGTACTCCTTCCTAAGTGAGTTAGAGGGTGATTGTGGCGATTGTGGCGAGGGTGGCGACAGTAGCTCGGGTTTAAGTGATAAGGCTACCAGTCATAGGCAGCAGTCGGGGTTCTTCTCCAACAGATGATCTAGCCCTTGTCGGGCTTTTATTAAAGTCTTTGGATGTTTTTATGTTTTTGATATTTCAGACATTTAGATGTTTGTTTTTCTTTTTGGCTGTTGTTTTTGTTTTTCTTGGATATTTCCTTTGGATGATGATATTGTGCCCTTGCCAGACTTGGTTTTTAAACTGAAGTTTTTGTAATGAAAGTACATTGTTTCCATGGAATAATTGATTTTAGAACAGGTTGGAAAAAGTGGACAGAACATCACTGGTTTGTGCCAGTGATTCGCCATGGAGGACAAGAGTACCGCCGTGGCGGTTGTGCTATGGCGAACAAAACTTCACCATGGCGGAAGTCTGAGAATGGTCGAGGACCGCTGTGGCGGAGGTACTCCCGTCGTGGAGAAATTCACTGAAGCCAAGAATATTTTGCTAAGTGTGAAATCTTTCTGACATTATATACTAAAAACACACAATAAAATATACTAAAAACACACAATAAAATACACGCAAAACAATCGAAACACGACACACTAGATATCAATTGGAATCGACTAGATACCAATTGGATTCAACCTGATATCAATTTGAAAGAAGTGGCACGATGGGAATGAAAGAGGTGGAAACTTCCTAAATGCCATATAGCCTCTCGCGGATGGGTACGGACGTCCACGTACCGTTCCATGAGACTCTACTAGACATTGCTTTTGTAATTGTGAGACCGGTAAACCTAAGGCTCTAATACCAACTGTCACGACCCAAATTACGAATCTTGCGGGAACCTACCTTATCAAACCTGGTAGGCGAACCCTTCACAACTAACCCGTCAACAATACATCCAACAAAAAAAAACTATTAAGTAAATACTTAACAGTAAGAGAGAAACATAAACAACTTCTGTTTTAACTAACAACTCCCAAAATTGGGTCTAGACTTGTACAAGAGCTTC
The DNA here is from genome assembly GCF_029784015.1 of Lycium ferocissimum. Taxonomy (NCBI): domain Eukaryota; kingdom Viridiplantae; phylum Streptophyta; class Magnoliopsida; order Solanales; family Solanaceae; genus Lycium; species Lycium ferocissimum. The sequence goes on along the minus strand of NC_081344.1, from coordinate 43,457,061 downwards.
TACAATAACAGAAAATGAATTACAAAAGAAATAAAACAGCTTCTGTTTTAGAATAAGAATATACAGGAAGCTTAAGGATGACATCCACTAACTTCAACTAACAAAATCTCAAGCAATAACCTAAAACATATCTACACCCCAAAAGGAGTGTAGCAAGAGTAGAATCAGTACACCAAACGTACTGGCAAGTATCATAGGCCAACTAAGATTAGTTCATGCATATAAGTATAAAATCAACAAAGATAGGCAAATAGGCACAACAATCACTCAACATATAAGAGCACCAAGAATCGAACCTACAACAATTCACACATTTCGCACAACCTTGACCACTAACCTATCTCTCTCAATTTCTACAATACAAGGGTGATAACGAAGATAGGAAATTAGGCATATAATAACCAATAATAGCCTAAGGTGAAGCTTCTAACCATCAGTCTGTCAAGTCCTAACTATTCTCGAGCCACCACAATATCATCACAACAATTCAGTAATATTAACATATGTAATGCAATGAGATGTATGGTATGGGATCTGATGCAGTGGTCAATGCAAGTAACCTGTACAAACATGTTGCAGGCGGAGAGTTATCAACGCAATAGGTGGTCATGACCCGCAGGGGACCTTTGGCGTCCATGTACTCTCACTACATCCAGAATATGTACCATCGGAGTAAGAGCACCATATCACAATCACAACGTCTGGAACCATTTCTTATCGGACTTTAAAACATTTTCTTTCAAAAAAGCCAAGAGTCTTTCCTCAAATCAATTTCCTTCACAAGTTTCCATCTTTCATCATGAATGAGATGATTATGTCATGAATGAATAATTATATAATGCAATGCAAGGTAAACGTACTATCAGAATCACCACATCATAAGTCAAATCACTTCCACAAGATATCAAGAATTTAGGGAAATGTATTAACTACCACTTCCATATCGCAACGAGAATATAATCCATCCCGAATCACCACAGTAAGAATATAAATACACCAATACAATGCGTAAATAATAGCGACAAGCCCACATAATCAGAAGTCATACCAACCTAGGTAATATCCACCAAGACATCATGTTCGAAGACCTGATCAAGCTTTATCCTGTCAATTCAACACAAATATACATTGTGCTAATTAAAGTCTAACTAAGGTAAGCCGTAACCTACCTCGAATGCAGAACAGGAGTCACGAACTACTCCACGCATCCCTTTCGTTTTCGAAGTGCCTCAGAACAATGATGGTCTAATAAACATTAATTCTATGTACGTAAATTACCATAACAACCAACAAATCGATAGAAGAATTGATTCGAGGAAAGTTACTCAAAATACCCAAAATACCCCTAGAGAGATTTCAAAGTGAAACTTCCGGGTGAAATCACACTACCCAAGTCCTTGTTATCCATTATCCTTAAGTTCATGGAGTTCTAATCACATTAGGTCCTTCAATTTCATCACTTAAGCTAAAACCCCCAAACTAGTAAGAACCCTAACTTCATTAATTTATTTTGGAGTCACGGGAGAGATTCAAGCCTAGGAACTATCAATTCCATATTTAAGTAGTGGAGGTCGAGAATTAATTTGACCTAATTTGATTAAGAAAATACATAGTCCAACTTAGGGTTCATCAACCCATCTTCCCCAGCATTCATTCATGGGACTAACAATGGAACCTCACTAGAAAGAAAACATAAGATAAATGACGAGGAACTTACCCAACCTCTAAGGAGTGATAAAGCTCTCTGAAATTGCTCCTAAACCATATCTAGAATAAATTAGGGGTGAAATGAGGTCCAATCCTGAAATAGGGAAATAAATACTAGGTCTGACTCAGCTGTTACCACAGTGGCGGAAAAGGGTGCGTCGTGGCTAGCGCGCTACGACGGCTTTCTACCCGTCGTGGCGAGTTCATTTAAATTCCACGGTGTTCGCTATGGCAAATGAGCTCTTGCCATGGCGAACTCGTCAACGCGGTTCTTCAACCGTCGTGGTGGTTGAACGGGACTTGAAATAAATAAAATAATAAATAATTAAGGATTTCTCTCCAAATCGGTTCAAGGTAAAATTTCAACTAGAAGCTTATGCGAAAATCGTCGATGCGAGCCTTTGCAAGGATTGTCTTTAGGGAAAGATCTGAAAATGTCCCTAACGACCAAATGGGTCATTACACTTTCAATATATATATTCGTTATAAATACTTGATACTTGATACACATACATTTTTTTATACGCTATATATACTTAGCATATCATCTCTTTAACTTAACTAGTTCCTCCACCAATGACTCACATCACACTCCAACCTTTCGGAAACTAAACCAATGACTTCACTAAGTCACAAATCATACTAACGGGACTCAGGGAAGGGTCAACAAGGTTAAATGGGTCAACAAGGTTAAATGGGTCAAAAACACTAAAACGGCCAGACAGGTCGTTACATCAGATACCAATTTACCAATCGTTTCTCCTCGAACGAAGAAGGGGAGTAAGAAGGCTGACAGTAACCAAAGAATTATAATATAACAACACGGAAGCCTCTGCGGCACGAAGTATGCCAAAATCGCTGCCCGTTTACCTTATCACTCAAACTTTTTTTATCCAGCTCAAGGATCTAATTGCCCATATTCCCCACACATCGAATTTTCTCACAACTGATCTCCGAATAGAAGAACTATTTTTGCTAGAATTCTTTGATTCGATATAACTATACCTCTGATTCTGCTAACCCTTCTTTCACCCCTAGAGTCGTTCTTCGCATCATGATATCTTAGAAATACATAAACGCGCACCACAAGCCCGAAACCATTACTTACGCTTGCTAGAAAAGAATCCTTGCTCTATTTGAGAGCTCTACGCAATTCAATCAAAACTGATCCTACTCATAGCCAACTTGGCTAGTTTCAAGTCTTCTTAAACCTTCAAATCACAATACAGGAAACATACCACTGAATACCTCGCTAAGCCAAGCATGTAGGAACCCATCTAATTAATTTAAATAACTCTCGCAACCATAGAACCTCCCCGAATCATTACGAAGTACCGACGTAAGCTACATCTGTCTGAATAGCTACTCTCGGTGAAATATCATCAAGTCCACTTCAAAACCAGATAAAGCTCGGTAACTCTGTCATACCTCAAATCTAAACTATAACCCATCGAATTCGTGAAGGTGATTTACTGGGAACCCATAAGTACTTTCAAAATATCTATACATAGTCTAACAGGCTTAATTCAAAAAATTCTAACCCTGCATGAATACACAACCTTTGAATACCACCAATAATCACTTGAACGGACTCCAAACTTTTCGAAACCAATCATAGTCCTATCACCCATCCGAGGCGACTAATTCTAGTCCTTTAATATGCTAAAAATGCTCACTCAAGCCATCTGATTCAGTAGTACCCACAACATAACATACTACCTCGAATACTATCTCATCTCAAAGATACAACTCTAATCTTCACGTTATAGGGATTTCCAGAAACCCTCTCCTTTAACCCACACTAACTCATCCACTGTAGCGTGCTACGAAAATGTCGAACTGTTACCACACAAGCCACTTCCCATAAGCCTTAATATGTTGGTTACTTGAGTTTTGCTCCTAGCTAGTTGCTGATCACGAAACCTCACGATACCTTATCATATCACTTATACAGTCCTACTAATGCTCTGACTTATATCCACCAAGGTGCCTTTGCTCAAATTCTCTTAATTCAAATTTCGAGACACTCTCCATAACTGTAAATTATTCAGACCTAATTGTTGATTTATCACTTCAAACGTCCCAATTGTCGAACCAGAACACCTCTAACTATTCATGCGATTATTCATTTCATTCGATTAAATCAACTGAGTAGTAACACCAGTCGTAGGTAGTCAAACTTACATAATAGGAACAAGGCTCTCAGAATCTCCCAAGTATGCTTAGAGAATGATGAAGGGAAGTGACAACGATTTAAGGGTTTTAACTTAGAAAGTACGAAGAAAGCTACCCGTTGTCCGCTACAGCGGTCGGACCTCTGTCACTGCTGGTCCGCTACAGCGGTCCTGGTGCCGCTATGGCGGGCACCAAACACAAGACACCAGAATGTTTCTTGGTTTTTGACGTGCCTTAACCCGAAATTCGACTATCACTCAATAGTTCCTTGAGTACTAAAAGCTTCATACTTGACCATCACTAAGTCATCTAATTAATCAATTTGATTTATCAATCACTGGCTCATGACATAACCAAACATAACAACTCAACATTGAGCCCTTATATCCATTCTACCCTAGATGACCTTAACATAAATCTTGAATCAACTAGCTATCGATACAACGATACTATTATCATTCCTCCAAACACAAAGAGATGATGAACATACCCTTTACTGAGGGACTAGTACCACAGCTGCCCAACATTTTTAGTCTCCATTCGTCACAAGTAACATCACTTCTTGATCTAAAACTGATGACCACCTTCCTGAAAGAACCCACAAACCACAACGATATAGTCATGTCGAGACCCAACTTAACTTTTTTCACAACCTAATACACAATCCACTCTCATACAACTTGCAATCTTAATCTAACGAGCATGTTAGATACCAATTGTTGCCTTCCTAATAGCGGAGATTAATCTATCAAAATCCTCTTTCTTACGCCTCCGCCCCATTAACACGAAAGTACTCATACCAAAATACCTTAAGAGATCTTACTTTGTGTTACATCTCATACTTTCGTATGTTGAGTTTCATCGTGAGTTAGTCGTTGTAGATTTGGAGAGTGGGATTATCTTCGAGGTTTTATGGGATTAGACATGTTCATCCGGCGCATACGATGACTTAAGTTCATGTTAAGTATGTGTTGAAAGGATTAGAACTTAAACGAATTGAAGCGAACTAGTTTTGTAAAAGTTTGACCTTTTTAGCATGAAATACGGTCCAAGCTATAATAGTTCTTATTTTTGGATCAGGAATTCGACCGTCCAACATGAACAAATTACGCGAACCCACAAAAATAAGAACATACACAGGTATGTAGATCAAGAGCTAAATGTATAAAAGGATGAAGTCTCAAAACAATATGTTGTGTATGCCAAAGGAGGCTACGAACTAGTCAAATATCACATGATTGTGATAATTAGTATATGAAGTGTGTTAAAAAGGATTAATATTTAAATGAATTGTGATCAAGAATTAATAATGGGTATATTTGGTTAATGTGTAGTGGAGTGGAGATAGGAAATTATTTTTAGGACAGTGGATAATTGTTGGTTAAGCATTTACGTGGACATCGTAGGGAAGACAAATTAGTGACTACTCATTCTTATATGGTTGGTGGCACTTTGAAAATTAACTACTTAAAGTAATGGAAAGGCAAGTGGACTCCATGGTCCACTAAGTAAGTACTACATATGAAGAAGTCTTATTTTGCTCATTCATTTCCCTTAACAAAAACGTATTCAGCATCTTTGAGAGCTTGACTTGGCGTAGGAATTTTGTTATGAAATTATGAAGTTACAATAGCTTACTTTATGGGAATTCATTTTGAAAGATGTAAATGAGCGTTTCAGCCATACCTTTGAAGAGAAACGTAACTAGCAACATAAAACTTCAACTTGCTTTCTATCTACAACAAAGTTTGGTTGACATATTAAGAAGGAATTTTAGCTCTTCTTCAAGGATTTAAAAAAAGAGCAAAGATTGTTCTTGGCAAGTTCAAATGAAAAGGGTGGTTGATAGATTCATCAGTTAAGGTATGATGTCTTTCCCTGTAGTTGTAAGATGAAATCGTATAAGCAACGTTAATATGTTTCCCAATTAGAAGTTACAAGACGGTGATCGGAAGCCGTGAATCCGATTGTTGGAGTTATTATAGGTTAAATATGGGTTGTTTTTGATGTGTTAGAATTCTGGACACATTAGTAAAATTATGGTTATGTTAATGTTGTTGTTTTGGATTTTAGGAAGTGAAGAATACTGGGGAGATGCTGCCCGATTTGTTATAAAAGGAGCTTGTCTCTCTATACGCCATTATAGTGTTGTCTTTAGTTAACATTTGTAATCTTACTATTATTGTAGATTGATGAGTTCAGAAGATTGAGTTCATTATTAGCGTCGCTTAAGTTGACATGAAAGGTATGTTAAGGCTATCCCTTTCTTTCTTTTGGCATGACCCATATGATATGAACGAAACAAGCGAACAAACGATATCCATAATGACTTCATTCTTAGACATGATATGGAGCTTATGTAATTGATCTCCTTACGATATTATTGACCTTTACTTATTATTATTGATCTGATCCCATGGTCATTGATCCTTCAAGGTAATATATGTGGATGATACTAGCTGCATAAGTGGTAATCGGAGGTATACCGACCTTATGTCACTCAGACAGAGTCATGATGTTTCCTTGTATTCTCATTCATGCATTAGATATATGTAACTATTTTATGACACTAAGCCGCGCTATTTTCGGGCGGGTACGACACCTATTGTGCACACCACTGCAGTTGGGTACGAATAACACTGAGCCCATCATGGCCGGGTACGGATAACACCGAGCCTATAATATATGGACGGGTACGGTATTATGATATATGTATATGATTTTTGAAAGAAAGCATGCATATCATACCCCTTAGAGGCACTTTCAGCTATACAGAGTTATACAGACACTTTCAGGTCTACAATCATACAGATACATTTAGATCCACAAATTGATTCTCATGTCTCAGATTCCTTTTATGATTCTTATGTATATACTGTTTCCATGCCTTACATACTTGGTACATTATTCGTACTGACTCCCCTATTGCTCGGGGGCTGCGTTTCATGCTCGCAGGTCCCGAGATACAGATTGGTGATCTATCTATTAGGATGTCGTACTCGGCGAGGAAGTTGATGCGCTCGTTTGTTCGGAGATCTTTAGAGTCGACTGGTCTTATCTATATTTATGTATGCACATATGTATGGGTATGGAGGGTCCTTGCCCCAGCCACGTTATGGTATGTTTTCCAGTAGAGGCTTGTAGATAATTATGTACAGTCAGATGATGTCCAGACTTGAGAGTTCTTATGTTGTCACGAGTGGTTATGACAGCCTTATCGGCTCATACAGTATGTCCAGCATATTCATACAGATGAGTCTTTCAGATTATTCGATGTAGGCATGCTTTCCTTATGAGTCTATTGAGAGTCATATGACGGCCCTATTGGCCTACTTATGTTTATGTTGATGTCATAGATATATGTCGGATGGTACTTGACTAGTACCGTCAGGTGCCCGTTATGGCCCTCCAGTTTAGGTCCTGACAAAAGTGATATCAGAGTAGTTCTATCCTAGTGTTGTCTACAAGCTGTGTCTAGTAGAGTCTTGTTTATAGGCGTGTTGTGCACCACGCTTATAAACAAGAGGCTGCAGGATATTTGGGATGGTTACTTTCTTATCTACTCTAGATCATGCGATTGAGCCAAGTTGTAGGGTATGAGATTTCCAGTCCTAACCCTGATTATTTTTGTAGCTGTTAGATAGCTTCTATGGGAAAGAAGACTGATGGTTCAGGGGCTTTCAGAGTAAGTCATTCCTATGATACAAACCCATTAGAGAATGTGCCTTCAATTGAGACAGATCCATTGGAAGTTATGTCCTCCATAGAGACAGACCCGTCTGAGATCTAGGAGGAACCCACTGAATAGGTAAGGGTTAGACAAATATTGGGAGATGACCATTTGTGTAATCCCAGATTGATGGTATCTACAGAACGGGGGTCAAATGAGAATAGTGGTAAGTCTGGGAGAGTCTTCACATTTGTAGAAAGTATGGACGCCATAGAACAGCCTGTGGGAGAACAACCAGAAGAAGAACTTCCCCAACTACCGTTGGACCGATTTGTACCGGATCAGTGTTCCCGAGTAGGGCCAAGGTAAGGGTTTCGATTGTGGAACTTCAGAATGTAAGTAATTATACAAGTAAAGTTTATCATTAGGAACTTTTGGAATGCTACAGGTAAGTCAGGTAATGTGAGTATTAATTGTAGTTGTAAATATAGATTTACTTATAAAGTGTCAAAGACTAGAAAAATAAGAGAAATATATGATTTGCGAGTACGTAAACCTCTTTGAAGGGGGTCGATTGATGAAGTGATGTAGAAGGGAAAGATGGAATTTTAGGAATGAGACGAGCTTTATTATCTTACAGATGGAAATTTTAGGAATGAGACGAGCTTTATTATCTTACATTCTTTTGTAGTAATCAGCCCTGTGTGGTTGAGTTATATATCATATGTGTTTCTATATATGGCCTTGTAAGGCATGAGATGTATTTTCTGGGCTGTATACAGGTTTGGGATTGGTACAATTATAGAGGAAACTCGGCAGAAATTTCCTGAGAACTTAAGGGAAATTATGGAAACTTTTAAGTGGGATTATTATGAGAAGAAAGAAAGGGTATAGTAGTGAAACAATTAGAGATGGAATTGACAGTCAGTTATGGAATAGGTTTAATAAATAAGTATTAGATCAGAAAGGGGAATAATGAGGTACTATGGCAGATGAGAGAGGTCAGAATATGAGAATGTGAAGCGGAGATTATGTGCTTGGAGTTGACAGAAATTTTAGGTATCAAAGAGAATTAAAGGGATAAGTGTCCCAGAAGAAGTTCACACATCAGGAAAGGTTGACCAACCCTTATATGTCTTCGAAAGACTGAGTTATGGGATGAACTTGATATGTATATGTCTATGTAGATGCATGTAATATTGATACAGATTGACAAGTTAGATTTCACTGATGTGTAAGGGGGAAAAGCTTTTAAGTCATTATGGGCCAACCCCACGGCCTTTAGCAATGCCTCAAAATAATAGATGGAAAGGAATATGTTTACTAAAGCTCCCTGCTTGGTAATTTGTTGAACTTACAACTACAGCTACATTTTGCGCCATAGCTCAGGTTATCTATCCTAGAATTTACCAGAATGGTTATACAATAACAGTTTATCATTAGTGATATGAAGGGAATTGAGAGATACAGAAAGGAAGAGAACAAGACTATGATAACAATGATGAGTTAAGATTGAGTAACAACATAAAAGAATGATAGGTGACGAATGTCCAGTATGTGTGATGTGTATGATTAGAAAAAGAAGAACATGTCAAGGGTAGAGGAGGAAAGGTAAAAGTGAGGCGAATAAAAAGACGTCCACTACTAGTAGTAACCCGATGAGCAAAGTACGAGAGCAAATCATATTTTGTGAATATCCCAGTAGTAGGCGAGAATGTTAATGAATGTTATGAGATGATTGAGGGTTCGGATTGTATCATAAGTAACGTGTGATTAATAAGATTATGACGAGACATATGGGATTATTTGATGAGTAAAATATCTTATGCATAAAGAAGAAAGTGACTCTACGTCTATACAATACAATATCTCCACAAGGGATTCCAAAAGGACCACATATTACCACGTTACTAATACATTGGGGTAGCAGAGAAGAATGCGCCTATGACAGTGTGAGTTGATCGAAGGAGATTATGGAATAATGAATTTTGAATTTTAAGTCACAGTTTTACTAAAGGAAAATCAAAAGCATTCTTGATTATGCTTATGGTTATTGCACTACTAACGAAATTACTTGAGCAAAAGAATGAGAAACGAGACAAGAAAACGAATAAGGTATGATCTTGAATGACTAGTAGACTGATCTTATGTGCGTATAGGGACGGTAAAAAATGGAATCACATCCCCAGTAAGCTATGCGGAAATGTCCCAAGAAAAGATTATTGAGAAAAGGCAGGTCAAGCGATGGCAAGTTTGTGGACGATGCAGTAAAGGAAACATGGATTAGTCATGAGTTATGTTGATGAAAATGACTAATGCGTAAGGTGATCTATGGGTCTTAATGAAATCGTGGAAAGAAATATTATGACAGAGACATCTACTACGGGTTAATGGTTGTAGAAATCAGACGACGATAAAGGAATTAACCTTTGATATTATGAGGCAATGTGACAAGCGGAGACGTGATGATGAAATGATAAAAGGTATGGGTCGTAGGATGAAAGAGGGGCGGGAAGTCCCTAGATAGTAGTTTGTAAAATAAGGTAGATTGCGGAGCAGAGTTGAAGGATGGGCATATGATAGAAGAGAGGTATTAACCTCAACATGATGATAGATGTGGTATAGGGAAGATTACCTATATAAGTGTTAACTCGGGATGTGGTACGAGTATTTACCTCAGAGGAGTGCTCTTAAGAGATTCATTACAGGACATGATTAACATATGGTTTAAAACCCCTTTAAGATGACAGATCATGTGAGTATTATGGCTTTTGTTCAAGCATACGATAAGTAAGAATAGGCATCCGAAGAGGATTCTGAGGATAAAAAGAAGTTCCCTAACTATTACATACCTTCGAAAGGCTAAACGATGAAACGATATTGATACATAACAAAAGATTTACATGGTTGATTTAGTAAGCGGGTATAGAGGCGATGACTATAAGATTATGGGAAGAAGTAATTGATGAGGATAAAAGGTATCTAGAGTAAGTAAGCATGGAAAACAACCGACGAGTTCAGGTGTTAAGAAGAATTATACCAGGATGGTGATTCAATTTTACTTCTTGAAACAATACTAAAGAGATGCCAAGGGAGTGACTAACGAAATAACGACTACGAGAAAAGAGATTAACAAAAGTATCGTAGACTTCCACAGATTCAGAGTAGCGATGGATTTTGAATAACGACTCACGAGAAATGAGTGTTACAAAACAAATTCTATGAAGAGTGTAAAAGAGATATACTGCGCAGGTAGGAAAAAGGGAAGGAAGTGGACAATGAATGAGTAACTCAGGAGAATCAGGGATCGTGAGAATGGAGTTAGGCTGAGAAGGGGAAGTTAGCCAAGTTATACCAGTTGACCACTTAGGAGTCCGATTGTTAAAATCAGAATATGGCAAGTGTGGTCATTTAGAAATACGACACTATCATTTGTAAAAGAGGGGGGCAGCAATAAGAAGATCTTCTCTTGATTTGTGAGTTATAGAAAGAAGTATGATGGAATGAGGCAACAACATGTGAGATGGAGAAAAAAAGATGAGGTTCTGAGATGCCAAGCCAATTATATGTTATAGATGTAGTGGGACGACGACATTAAATCATGGTAGGGATACACCACTCTCATTATCCTAGTCACCCAGAGTCAACTGAGATATACCATGATGTCAAGAGAATAAATCATATGGATGGTCTTCAGATGGGAAAATAACCCCTCCTTAAGATGAATAATACGGATAGTATGATTGTTAATGAAAAATTAGAATATAAGGAAAACCAATCATATAGTTAGAGTCGATTGCGGTCTGGTTTAACGGATACGTTCCAGAGTCTTGTTGATGAATTCGAGATCGTTACTTAAGGTAAATCATATCGATAACATTAGGCAATCATTATGGATCTATAGTTCTTGACTTAAGGTGAAACGTGTTGGTGGCATTCGAATTATCATTACTGGGTTGTAGAACGTCCGTAAATATGAATCTTGTCGACATAGATGAACATAGTCTTCCTATAGAGTAGCCGAATGTCAGACGAATAGAGTACAAGTTGGAAGGTACCAAATAAAGATCCTAGAATAGTATGTGCAAACGTCTCCATGTGTGAAGATCGACAGGCCACGAAGTGAGGCTAAAGAGGTTATGTGTCCTTGCCTAAGTGATCACATTTAGTAAAACCTTTCATCCATGGACAGATGTTCTAACGGAAGGTCTTGCGATGTTTACATTTGATATATCTTTGTTACCAGTTACTATTGTGGGTCGTGTAAAGCCATTGTTATTATTGAGTGTTGTAGCCCTGTGTAGCATTGTATTATGTTATTGGGATGTTATAGCCCGTATTTCGTGCGTTCGGATATTGCGAGACAATGGTGAGAAGTTAAGGACAAGACTATGTTCTGAAATAATTTTAATGTACGAGTTGTTAGTAATATTATTTATGAACATTGGAGGTATGGAAATATTGAGAAAGGCTAAGGGTAAAAAGGAAAATTTGTAAAGTGGCATCATGGGAATAATGTGGAAGGCTAGGGGTAAAATGGTAATTTCACACAAAAGTTCAAGAAAATTTTAAAAAGGGCCAAAGCTTGCATGGGAAGATAAAAGGGGCATTTTTGTTAAATTTCAAGAAAAAGGAAAAAAGCTCTAGAATGAAAAAAAAAAAAAAAAAGAAGAAAAGAATGAGGGCAAAGTATAAATATAGGTGGACATACAAGTTAAGACATTAAGTCATCTTCTATCTTAAGGAAAATTTCAAGAGAAAGGATGAAATTTCTAGAAAGAGGGAGAAGTGGCCATGTGATCATATTTTTAATGGAAGGGACTAAATATAAATATGAGAGGTGGCTACTTATTTGTCATGCAAGAAACATAAGAGAGTGAAGAGAAATAAAGAAAAGAAAGGAAACAAAAAAAAAAAAAAAAGAGAAAGGAGAGGTTCGGCCATGACCATGGAAGGCAAAAAAAAAAAAAAAAAAAAAAATTCTCTCCTAGTATTTCAACTAATTAGTACGTCCTCTTTAACATGGAGTGATCATTGGAAGGAGAGGAGCACTTGTGGTGCAAGCTCATAATCCAAGTCAAGAAAGAAAACAAGTGGAAGAAGGTAAGGTTTCATCTTCTTTTGTATATTATGGATGGTTATGTATGTTGAAGTGGATGGAATTCATGAAACATGTATGTGTTGATGTTGTAGCCGAATGTAGAAGTGTTGGGTGGATATGATGAATTGACTTCATTTAGTATTTTGATTATTGTAGATGAGGATTCTATGATAAAAAAAAAAGAGGATTTAATGATTGGAAATGAAGTTGTGATTGTTTAAAGGTTATGGAAGAAGTTGGTGAGACATTAGTATGATTTCTTATACTTGAAAGAATAATTCATACATGTTGTAGTATTGAGAAATGAATGAAAAACATGAAAATATGTATGTGTGTGGTCGTGTGTGTTGTGTAAGATTAAGGGGCCAATTTTATGAAATATGTTGTTTGTTGTTGTAATGTCAAGAAATGAGTAAAAATTTATGAAAATATGTTGGTAGTTGTTGTGGCCGAATGAAGGGTAATTTGGCAAGTCGTGGAGAATTGATTCTAATTGATATTTTAGTTGTTGTATTGTGAATTTCATGATGGAAAGTGAGGATTTAATGGTTAGAGATGGAGTAGCGTATGAATTGAATTGAATATAAATGGAATGTTGTTGGCAAGATTGTTGGTATTGTTGATTAGTGATTTTGGCCGAGTTCCATTCTCGGGTTGTTGTTAATATTGGCCGAGTTAGATTCTCGGGGATGGCGCATTCTTTGAAAATGCTCAAATTTCGAGACAAATGTGAATTCAAGATTGGATTCCTAAAAGCTCTAATCAATATTTGGTAAATGTGACCAATTGTAGATTTTGGAGAGTTTGGGACTTGAAGTTGGAGTAGCGTAAGGAGCGGAAAAGGTATGTAAGGCTTCACCCTCTCTTCTTTGGCATGTCTTAGACGTAATAGGCTTGGATACGTGCCTCGGGGACCACTCCAATTCTAGAAATGCGAGTTTGAAATTAGCCTTTTTCATTCAATAGAATTGAATTAAGTTCTTCACATTTTATTGAATAATTGCACCCAACATCTATAACTTGTCAAACGAAACCGATTACAATAAAACCCTCATAAATGGCTCCATGAAGCTTATTGTATGTAGTTTGGTGTACGCCACCTCTATTGACCCTAGGTGGGCCCGCTATTCCCGAATTCCCTCCTATTGTTCTATTTGACTTGTTTCCGCACTAAAATTTAAGGAAACTTTTGGTTATCATTCCGATTACTAAAAAATAGTGTTTTAACCAATCTATTAATTCCAAGGTATGATTCTTCTTCTCCGATAGCTCGTAAATGTTTTCCAAAGTGCCCGTATTTTCCCAAAACAAAGATTTATGGCAAAGTAAGCTTTACGACAAGGACGATGAATATGTTCTACAATGACATGGATGATGTCAAGGAAGAAAATGTTTATATGATGAATATGACAATGATGATTCCATGATTGAAGGTTCCAAGTTCATGATTTCAGTGGCGATATGAGAACGTTGAGCTATTTCTTGAATTCTCAACTCTATTCGTGAATAATGACTATTTTTAAAGATTCCACAAAGATACGAAACGATGCCTTATGATCCTGTTTTATGTTTTCTCACGATATTACTCTCCATTAATAGCCTCGCCTTATATTAATCGTTCCTTCAAGGTGAGACAAGCGCCCATAGTTATTCCATAACGTAATCGGAGGTTTCCGACCTTATGTCACCCGATAGAGTTATAGCTTTTCTTTGGGCTCTCTGCATACTATGGTATGATATATATGTATATATATGTATATGGGGAAGATGGGGAAAAGGGCGAGCGCTATAGACGCAACGGGATATACACACGGTATGTATCCGTACTTGACTTGATATCATCCCGGACGCGGGATATATATATATATATATATATATATATATATATATATATATATATATATATATATATATATATATATATATATATATATATTTATGGTTAAATGGATCGGTTGCCGACGCCTCGGCAATATGATATATTCTATTTTCTATATATATGAAAGAAATGTTTTTCAAGGGAAAGATAAGCATGCATGGCATCCGCCCCTAGGGGCACTCATATGCACAGGTTACTCTGTTATCCTATGATGTGTCCTACGTTTCCATGCAGTTACTGTTCATATGTACATTTCTTACTATGTTACTATTCATGCCTTACACACTCAGTACATTGTTCGTACTGACCCCTCTTCTTCGGGGGCTGCGTTTCGTGCCGCGCAGGTACACCCAGATGATGCGAAGTTAGCATAGAAGATGTTCCAGCGTAGTTGGCGAGCTCCGTTCGCTCTGGAGTGTAGCCGAGTCAGAGCTTGTATGCTAGGATTTCTGATTGCAGTTAGAGACTTTGCAGACAGAGTTGTGGGCATAGAGAGTCAGTCGGCCAGCGGCTCCACCAGCCGATGTGTCATAAGTGTTATGTTATGTGTTTCGTATAAATATAGATTTTGTTTGAATTGAGTGCAAAAGAAAATTTCTGAAGGTTTTACTACGTTTTCATTCTTATTAATGTAAAAGTCTAAGGGAGTTTATATATGTAATAAGAGTCAGTGGGTTCGCTCGGATCCGGTTACGGGGTCGGGTGCCCATCACACCCTAGTAAGATCGGGGTGTGACAGTGTGGCAGGTTGGTAGTAGTACGATTACAGAGGAGACTCGGCCGAAATTTATATAGAGTTCTGAGAGTTTAACATTCGGGGATGAATGTTTTTGAGGGGTGAAGGATGTTACATCTCGTACTTTTGTATGTTGAGTTTCATTGTGAGTTAGTCATTATAGATTTGGAGAGTAGGATTATCTTCGAGGTTTTATGGTATTAGACATGTTCATCTTGCGCATACGACAACTTAAGTTCATGTTTATTATGTGTTGAAAGGATTAGAACTTAAACGAATTGAAGAGAATTAGTTTTGTCGAAGTTTGACCTTTTTGGCATGAAATACGGTCCAAGCTATGATACCTCTTATTTTTGGATATGGAATTGGACCTTCCAAAATGAGCAAAATACGTGAACCCACAAGAATAAGAACATACACAGGTATGTAGATCAAGAGTTAAATGTATAAAAAGATGAAATCCCAAAACAATATGTTGTGTATGCCAAAGGAGGCTATGGACTAGTCATATATCACATGATTGTTATAATTAGTATATGAAGTGTGTTAAAAAGGATTAATATTTAAGTGAATTGAGATCAAGAATTAATTACGGGTATATTTGGTTAATGTGCAGTGGAGTGGAGATAGGAAATTATTTTTAAGACAATGGATAATTGTTGGTTATGCATTTACACGTGGACATTGTAGGTAAGTCAAATTAGTGACTACTCATTCTTATATGGTTGGTGGCACTTTGAAAATTAACTACTTAAAGTAATGGAAAGGAAAGTGGACCCCATGGTCCACTAAGTAAGTACTACATTTGAAGAAGTCTTATTTTGCTCATTCATTTCACTTAACAAAAACGTATTCAACATCTTTGAGAGCTTGACTTGGCTTAGGAATTTTGTTATGAAATTATGAAGTTACAATAGCTTACCTTATGGGAATTCATTTTGAAAGAAGTAAATGAACGTTTTATCCATACCTTTGAAGAGCAACGCAACTAGCAACATATAACTTCAACTTGCTTTCTATGTACAACAAAGTTTTGTTGACATATTAAGAAGGAATTTTAGCTCTTCTTCAAGGATTTTAAAAAAGAGCAAAGATTGTTCTTGGCAAGTCAAGTGAAAAGGGTGGTTGATAGATTCATCAATTAAGGTATGGTGTCTTTCCCTGTAGTTGTAAGATGAAATTGTATGAGCAATGTTCATATGTTTCCCAATTAAAAGTTACGAGACGGTGATCGGAAGCCGTGAATCCGGTTGTTGGAGTTATTATAGGTTGAATATGGGTTTTTGTAGATGTGTTAGAATTCTGGACATGTTAGTAAAATTATGGTTATGTTAATGTTGTTGTTATGGATTTGCGGAAGTGAAGAATATCGGGGAGATGCTGCTGGATTTGTTATAAAACGAGCTTGCCTCTCCATACGCCATTATATTGTTGTCTTTAGTTAACATTTGTAATCTTACTATTATTGTAGATTAAAGAGTTGGGAACATTGACTTCGTTATTATTCTCGCTTGAGTCGACACGAAAGGTATGTTAAGGCTATCCCTTTCTTTCTTTTTGGCATGACCCATATGATATGAACGAAACAAGCGAACGAACGATATCCATAATGACTTCATTCTTAGAAATGCTAGGGAGCTTATGTTATTGATCTCCTTATGATATTATTGATATTTTCTTATGATTATTGATCTAATCCTATGGTCATTGATCCATTAAGGTAAGATATGTGGATGACATTAGCTCCATAAGTGATAATCGGAGGTATACCGACCTTATGTCACTCCGGCAGAGTCGTAATGTTTCCTTGTACTCCCGTTCTATATATATATATATATATATATATATATATATATATATATATATATATATATATATATATATGTAACTACTTTATGACACCGAGCCGCGCTATAGTCGGCCGGGTACGACACCTATTGTGCACACCACTGCAGTTGGCTACGTATAACTCCGAGCCTGTCATGGCCGGGTACGGATAACACCGAACCTTTAGCATATGGTCGGGTATGGTATTATGATATATGTATATGATTTTTGAAAGAAAGCATGCATATCATATGCCCTCAGAGGCACTTTTAGTTATACTGACACTTTTAGGTCTACTGTCATACAGATACATTTAGATCCACAGATTGATTCTCATGTCTCAGATTCCTTTTATGATTCTTATGTATATACTGCTTCCATGCCTTACATACTCGATACATTATTCGTACTGACTCCCCTATTGCTTAGGGGGCTGCGTTTCATGCTTGCAGGTTCCGAGATACAAGTTGGTGATCCATCTATTAGGAAGTAAGCTCAGCAGATGAGGTTGATGCACTCCATTTGTTCCAGAGATGCCAAGAGTTAGCATGGTCTTATCTATATTTATGTATGCACATATGTATGGGTATGGCAGGGCCCTGTCCCAGCCGCGTTATGGTATGTTTTCCAGTAGAGGCTTGTAGACAGTTATGTACAGTCAGATGATGTCTAGACTTAAGTGTTCATATGTTGTCACAAGTGTTTATGATAGCCTTTTCGGCTCATACTGTATGTCCAGCATATTCATACAGATGAGTCTTTCAGATTATTCGATGCTGGCATGCTTTCCTTATGAGTCTATTGAGAGTCATATGATGGCCCTATCGGCCTACCTATGTTTATGTTGATATCACAGATGTATGTCAGATGGTACATGACTAGTACGGTCAGGTGCCATCTTGGCCCTCCAGTTTGGGTCGTTACACTTTGCTACATGTTTCCCACAAAAGTCGTCCTTCATTTTCTTATTCTCGACTTCTCCTCTTTATTACACGCGGTCACTCTACCTTTGCCAAAACTGGCAATCTTTTTTGAGCATTTGTTTCCATATAGTGACATCTATACTCTGCCATTGCCGAACCATCTGCTTGCGGTAGATACACTAGTGCCACACTAACCATCAAAATGCACTTGATGATGCAAAAACTTTCCCAAACCAACCACACCTCGAGCAAATAATTCTTGTTAACAAATAAATGCATTTCTGCAACTTTCGAGTAATAATCACTGAAAACATGGGGATCACGCGGTCCCCTGCATTATTACTTCTATCTTTCCAAGAATATGGAAAAATAGCCCGGTCTAAATCACAACCCACACAATTGAAACTTCAAGTCTGAATCAAGAAGATACATCTCGTACCATACCAAGCCATGTCACGACACAAACCGCTCGCATAAGAGTTTAGGGAATGAGTTTCCACCATTCATCGAAGAATAGGACAAGGAAGTGCAGATGCCAACTGGAATCAACTAGATACTAATATGAATGAAGTAGCACCAACGAATGAAAGAATTGGAAGTTTTCTAAATGTCCTATAGCCTCTTGCAGATAGGTACGGAGCTCATCGTACTGATCCGCAAGACTTTTCTAGACATGCTTTTGTACAGGTAAGACCGGTAATCTAGGGCTCTGATACAACTTTTCACGACCCAATTCGTGAATCGTGATGGCACCTACACTATCCCCCTAGATAGGCGAACCATTTCTAAATCATTTCAATCATTTATAAGAATTATGAGAAAATAAGCAGTGAGTTAAACTAACAGATTCAAGTTATAAACTAACAAGTGCGAAAAATATTATAACCCCAAAATCAGGTATGGACTAGTACAAGAGCAAATACCAAAAAGATACAAAGTCTAATACGAAATAGAATCTCAAAATACAAATACTATCTCGAGAATACAAAGTAGACAGTTAAATATAGGAAGAGTCTCTGAGTTGTGGATCTAGCCAAAGCTCCCCCCTCAGATTACTCTCGACGACAAGAACTGAAACCAGTAATAGACCTTGCATCCAAAAGAAGAGTACAACAAGAGTAACATCAGTACAAACAACACGTACTGTGTAAGTATAATAGGCCGACTAAGATTAGTTCACGGATATAAGCATAAAATCAACAAGATAAGCAGATAGGCACATAATTCCCGAATCAATGTCACAGAATATCCCATTACTGAATCACAGCCTATGATGAAGCTTCTAAACCACAAGTCTGTCGAATCTAAATACTATCTCCAGATAATCACCAACCCAAGTTCTGACCCCTAGTAGAGTCACTAATCTACAATTTAACTCCTTCAATAATCATATCTATACCACGCAACCGTTTCAACAAACCACGCCAAACTCATAACTAAACAAGCCATATAATGATACAAAATAACATGTAATGATGCACAATGCAAAATATAAAGATATGCAATGCAATCCAATGCAATGCACTGGCCAAATATCTCAAAACCTGTACACACATGCTACATGGTAATGTTTGCCCAATAGTCATGACCTGCAGGGTGTTATACCCCGTACTTTGTACGTTGGAATATTCTAAGTTGGTTGCGAAAAGTTATGGACAAGACTTTTAATTTTCGATTTTGTTGATTTTTTTGTTTTAATGCACAAGTTGCATATTCATCTTTTCATTGGTATGGAGTGTAAGGGTAAATTTGGAATAAGGAAAATTTGGGGTTAAAAGTGAATTATGGAAAGTTAAGCACTTAATGAAATTTGGGGCTAGAAGTGAAATTTTGGAAACTAGTATTTCATGAAAATGGCCATATGTGGCCATGTGTGAGATGTGGGCCATAGGGCCACATGTGTGAATTATATATGTAGAGAAAGATGACTAATTTAATCATCTTTATCATTTAGCACCCTAGAAAATTCAAGAAGCATGGAGAAAGAACAAGAGGCCATTCGGCCATGACCAAGAAAAATTGGAGTCCAAAAATTGACAATCATGTTATTGCTTCATAATTTAAACTCACGTTGACAACATTATATTTCGTATTTTTATACGTCGGATTATTCGCAAGATGAGGTGGGGTCCACACACTGAGATTTTTTTTGGGACATGCGACAATTTATTTGAATCACATATGTGAAGTTAAACATAACTCAAGAAGGACCCTTGAGCCAAATCAAAGTGGAAGTCCTCCAAACAAATATTTTTAAGTAATGTTTTCGGGTGATCTGACTTCGAGGGGCAGAAACGGTATTATCAGTTTGGAATTTGGAAAAATACCAAAGATAGAAGTTGTAGATAATTGAATTATATTTCCAACCATAGGTAGTGGGCCCACAGGCGACATCGAGATAAGGAGATATGGACGTTTTAAGGCGGAAAGGTCAGTGGGCTAGGCCCAAACCGGGCCCAATCGGGTTAGGCCCATGACCCATGCCTATTTAAGTCTAATTTCAGCCCTTTCCTCTCATTTTTCAGACCAAGAATACCCAGAAAATTCTGGAAAGAGAGAGAGAAGAGCCTTGGAGAGAAGAAAAATCAATTTTGACCAAAATCTGAGCCCCGAATTCGAAGCTCATGAAGAGAAAAGTGTTGTACGGTTGCGTTGTCTTCAATTTGAGCTAAAAATCAACCAAGGAGAAGAGTGATAACGTGGGGGCTGCATGCTTAAGGTATGAATACGGTTCCTTTTCATTGTTAACGAGTGTATTTAGAATTTTAACGGATTAAAACGGAGGGGATAGTGTGTAGAAATGGATGAAATTCATGAAATTTTGTATGTTGATGTTGAGCCATGAGTATGGGCTATTTTGTGACAAGGAATGAACTAAATTTATTTAGTATGTTTGGATTGTTGTGTTGTGGATTCTATGGTGCTAATGAAAGTTTAATGGTTCAAAGTGAAGTTATAGTTGTTTGCGGCTTGTTATGGAATTTTATATAGTTTATTGAATTTATGGAAGTAATGGATTATTAATGTAGTTCATGAATTCGGAAGGAAGAAAATGTGTTGTGTTGTTTCCTTGAACTTGGAGGTTTCGGGTTTCATTATGTAGTGGATGGAATGTTGTTGAATTGTGTCGAAAGGAATTATTAATGTTAGAATGCGTTTGGAATTGCTTATGGATATTGTTGATGTGTTTGTTGGTATTGTTGTTGGATATTTGGCCGAGTTGAATTCTCGGGGTGTTGAATTTACGGAAATGCTTTGCCCAAATTTCGTAAATAAAGTGCGAGCTTAAAATGGGATTCCGAGGTGCCTATGACTAATGTTTGGTGTCTAATGATGTGTTGTAGATTTTGAGAAGCCGAGACTTGAATTTGGATTAGCTTAGGAAGCAATCAAGGTATGTGAAGCTTATCTTTCTTTCCTTTTGGCATGTCCTAGACTCAACTAAGTTGTGATGTGTTATGAGCTTTGGGGGTAATTCTACTCTTAAGATCCGAACATGTTTACGAACCATATTTGCTTCTTGATATTTGCCCCCTCAATGTGGTTAAGCTATGGACCGTATGTTTTTGATACGAGTGGATTTGAAATGCTATGTAACCGGTTTGTTCCGAAAGGATCTTATGTCTAAAAATGTCCGTAACTTTCATAGACAGAACCGGATTGCTTTGATAAGTTCGCAAACGATTCTTATTTGTTTCTTGATATTCGTATCCTTAACGTAGCCGAACTATGATCCTTATGTCTTTTGTATGACTAAATTTCTAAGGTTGCATAAGAGTTTTGTTTCCAGAAGAGTTTTGTTTTTAAAAGAGTTTTGTTCCTAAACGATTCCGAAACTACGAACGACCGTAACTTTCAAGAAAGGGCTCGGATCGCTTTGATATCTTCGCAAATGATTTCATGACGTATAATGACTTTAATTTTCATAGGCGGGCCGATTGGGTTGACGCTCGTCCGTGGGTCCCGCGACTTTCTTCTGTATAGTTCTGATGGTTTTGAAAGAATTCAATATGACTATCTTTCTGACCCCCGAGTATGATCACTTATTTATCTGTTGAGTCTGAAATAAGGGTTTTTATGTATGTGATTTTGATACGTAACTATGATTCTGAAGTTCGGTTTGATAGGTTCCCGAGTGATTTTCGGAAGAAAATTTGATTTGACTACGGTTTTGGCTTACAAATGATGGTTCGTTTTGATTAACCTATTAAGTCTTTGAAAATGTTTAAACTGTATTTGGTTACTCACGATTCCGCTCGTGCATTCTGTTGTTACATTTTTCGCCAAGTCCCGAGCCGGTTATGTTTCGTGCGCACTATATGATTTTCTCGTTATGATGTGTGTCGGTTCGCAGCCCCTCCGCTTGTACGATGGAATGTGTGATATTGCCGCTGGATATTTTGACCGCGGTATGTGTGATATTGCCGCTGGATATTTTGATCGCGGTATGTGTGATATTAGCACATATATTTTGCCGCGGCATGTGTGATATTGACCGCTGGATATTTGACCGCGGTATGTGTGATATTGACCGCTGGGTACTTGACCGTGGTATGTGTATATGTGTGATATTGACCACTGGGTATTTGTTATATCTCGCATTTGTACGTCGGAATATTTTAAGTTAGTTGCGACAGGTTAAAGACAAGGTTATTTTTTTCCGATTTTGTTTTAAGCCATAAGTTGCTTATGAATTTTGTTGGATGAAATATATATAAGGAATTTGGGATGACTTAAAAGTGAATTATGGAAGGTTGGACATTTCATGAAAATTTAGGACCAAAAGTGAAAATTTGGAAATTTAAGTTTCATGAAAAAAATGCACATGACTTGTGGGCCATGGCCACATGGAAGCTATATATATATATATACTCGAGGATCATTTTTCATCATCTTCACCCTTAGTGTGTGTGTGTGTGTGTGTGTGTGTGTGTGCACATTTTTATAGAGATAAATATATATGGATGACCAAGTTCATCATTTGTGTCTAGAGATTTCATGAAATATGAAGAAAAAAAGAAGGAGAGGAGAAAGAAGGGCCATACGGCCAAGAACAAAAAAACAAGACCAAGATTTGGCCATGAAAAAAAATTGCTTCTTCTATGCAAACATACTAATTGAAGGGCCCTCGTTAACGTGGAGTAGTTGGAAGAGCAACCAAAGCGCTCGTTTTTGCGGAATATGGTCCTAGCCGAGAGGAAGAGTTGAAGAGAAAAGGTAAGATCTAATCTTTATCTCTATATGTTATGCATGGTTTGTGCATGTTGTGAAGTGTGGAAATGAATGAAATTTATGAAAATATGGATGATAGAGTGTAGCCGTGTATTGTGTGGTGGCCGTGTGTTGAATGTGTGTGTGTTGTTGTGTAGGAGAGATGAACTAATTGAATTTAGCATGTTTGTGTGTTGTTGTAATGTGTAGAAAATGAATGAAACTCATGGAATTGTGTGATGTTGAGGAGTGGCCGTATGGGCTGTTTTGATACGACAAGGAATGAGTTGATTTTATGTAGTGTTTTGATTGTTGTTTGTTGTGGAGTATGTGATGAAAATGAAGGTTTGATCACCCAAATGGAAGTCGTAGTTGTTGTGGGCTGATTTAGAACGTAATGTGGTTCTAGTATGCTTTCTTGAATTTATGAAAATAATGTTGCAAAGGTATGGATTAACGGTGTCATTGACGAATTTGGAAGAAAGAAACGTATAGTCGTCGTCCCTATGGAAATTGGTGATTACGGGTTCCATGGCATATTGTTGGAATGTTCTAAAATCTTGTTTGAAAGGTTGCGGATTGGTAATCGAATATGTGAGCGTTGGTGTTGAATTGATCGTATGTAGTTTATTTGGATATAATTGAAATGTTATCGAATTGTGTAGAAAGGAATTATTAATGTTAGAATGCGTTTTGAATTACTTATGGATATCGTTATCATGCTTGTTGGTTTGGTTGTTGTTGATTTAGGGCCGAGTTGAATTCTCGGGATGTCCATTTATGGGAAATGCTTTGCCGAAATTTTGGTAGAAAAAGTAATGGTGTGGAATTGGATTCTTTGATGTTTATGACTAATATTCGATATGTCATTGACGTGTGTAGACCTTGGAGAGTCGAGACGTAAGGTTGGATTAGCTTAGGAAGCGGCTAAGGTATGTGAAGCTCACCTTTCTTTTGTTGGCATGTCTTAGTTAAAAATAAGCTATGACACGATTTTCGAGGTAACTCTACTCTTGCAATCCGAGCATGTATATAATTCTTATTTGTTTCTCGATATTCATATTCTTAACGTAACCAAGATATGGTTTTTATGTCATTAGTAAGATTTGGATTTCAAAAATTGCATGTTAGTTGTGTTTCCAAAAGAGTGATGTTTTTAAATGACTCCGTAACTACGAACGTCTATATCTTTCATAGAAAGGCTCGGATTGCTTCGATATGTTCGTATGTGATTCCATAATAGGTGAGGTCCGTAACTTTCCGAGGCGGGCCCGAATTGAATCGATATATGACTATGATCTCTACGATGTTTTGATATGCTCATGATATATGATACGTTTCCGAGTAATGTCCGAAAGTTATTTGCTATAATATTTGTCCGGATTTTCAAGATGCCTTGATATGCTTACGTTATATGATTTGTATATATATTCTGGAATATGATTAATCGGTTAATGTCTGCTCACTCCATTGAGTCTCTGAAATGGTTTATGTGCATGTTTTCTCACTACTCTGCTCGTGCGAGCTGTAGCCACTCTTTCACTGCGTCCCGGGCCAGGGCATGTATTCGTGCACGTTTCTCTGCATTGTTCACCGCGTCCCTCCATGGAGGGCCGGGGCACGTATATTTACCGCGTCCCTTGCTAGCGGGGTCGGGGCACGTTATTTGATATGATGATATGGGGGAGGTGGCCAGGATGGCATATGATGATTCCCTTTTACCGCGTCCCTCCATGGAGGGGGGCCGGGGCACGTTACATGTACATGCATATGATATGATTTTACTACCGCGTCCCTTACTAGAGGGCCGGGGCACGTTATATGTAAATGTATATGTATACGATGATTTCATTTACCGCGTCCCTCACGAGAGGTCCGGGGCACGTTATATGCATACATGAGGATTTTATGGAAATGTCACGCATGATATATGTTTTTTTTTTTCCAAAGGCAAGTTTTATGATTCTTCTGTACTCTTTATTCCGGTATAATCCCGCTTGTTATATTTCATGCTTTACATACTCAGTACATATTCCGTACTGACCCCGCTTTTCTTCGGGGCTGCGGTTCATGCCGCGCGGTACGCCCGGATGAGTTGAAGATATTAGCGGGGAGATGTTCCCGGCGATTGGCGAGCTCGGTCTTTGCCCGAGTACGAGTATTATGATATGGATTCATGTACCGTGCTAGAGACTTTGCAGACAGTGTCATGGGTATAAGATGTCAGTTATGTAAGCGGCTACGCAAGCCGATGTATTATTACGTATTGTATTAAAAGTTTTATATGTTACAGAGCATTTTTGATTCGAGAAAGGTAAAGAGTATATTATTCTTTGAAAAACTTCTGTTATATATTTGTGTCATGATTGAAAGCCAGCGTGATTATGAGTATTAGGTGAGTCGGCGGGTTCGCTCGGCCCTAAATAAGGGTCGGGTGCCCATCACACCCTAACAGAAATTAGGGTGTGACAGTATTTGACCGTGGTATGTGTATATGTGACATTGGCCCCTGGGTACTTGACCGCGGTATGTGTATATGTGACATTGGCCGCTGGGTACTTGACCGCGGTATGTGTATATGTGATTTTGACGATGGATTATGATCGGTCGGTTAATGCCCGGCTCGTATGATTTGTTCTATTTTCTATATATACGAGACCGAAACGTTTTACAAAAAAAGCTAAGCATTTTGGCATTCGGATTATCACGTTTGTCCTCTTATCCGCCTATGTATGATTTGTACTTCGGGTACAAGCCCACAGTATTCGGATTTTTATGCTCATTTTCTGCACTTACTTTGGTTATGACCTCGTTTTCTGTATGCCATGCTTTACATGCTCGGTACATATTCATCTGCGACCCCCTTTCTTCGGGGGCTGCGTTTCATGCGCGCGGTACCCCCGAGATGAGTAGATGACGTTAGCGGAAGACGTTCCGGGCTGGATTGGCGAGCTCCGTTTCCTCAGGTCTTTGCCGAATCTGAGTGCTTTTGTATGGTATACGAGATGTTGGTAGAGACTTTGCGGAGGCCGGTGTCGTGTGTGTGATATGTCGGTTTGTAGCGGCTATGTAAGCCGACGTATTATATGCTTTATGTTACGAACTTCATATGTTTACAGATTTCATACGATGCTAGTTTATTTGATTTGACAAAGATGAAAGGCATGTTTGTTTTCAAAAAAAAAAAAATTCATTATGTGCTTATGTCATGTTTTGTGGGCCCAGTATGATTATGAGTATGACGAGAGTCAGCGGGTTCGCTCGGCCCTAAGTAAGGGTCGGGTGCCCATCATGCTTTATCGGAAATTAGGGGTGTGACACGGGGGGACCATGGTGTCCGTATGCCTCGCTGCGAAATCTTACCTCGGATCACGAGCCTTTAACTTGGCCACATTGTCACCCTTGTCAAATGTGCCTTTCCTAATATATATATATATATATATATATATATATATATATATATATATATATATATATATATATATATATATATATATATATATATATATTGTTATATCCCGTGTTTTTACACATTCGGGAAATTTGGACATAATTGTGATTTGTAAGAATAAGGCCATATTTTGGTCCTACTAGTATGAGTATGTCGGCTATGGAAACATTGATGCGGAACTATGGAGGAAGGTCAAGGGCAAACTTGGAATTTTGGGAATTAGTTTCGGAAATTACAAAAAACAAGATTCATCAACTATTGGGCTCAAAAAAAATAAAAGAGAAAAATGAGGCCCAATTCCATTAGGGGTGGCCGGCCATGCTAGCCCAACCCATGGAAAAATCAATTTATCCATGTGATAAATTATATAAGGGACCTTATCATCTAGAAAATTCAAGAAAAATTAGATAAGGAGAAAACAAAAGATGAAGAGCAAGAGAAAAGGGGCTGTTCGGCTAAGACCCTTGGAAATTAGGTACTTTAAATCTTGTCCCAAAAATTATTTTCTTGTGATATTCCTACTAATTCAAGGGTCCTGCACAGCATTAGTACCAGTATTTTGGAAGATAATTCATCCGTTTCATCATTTTCGCACTTGGGTCAAGTGAAGAAGTTGAAGAGAAAAGGTAAATTAATCCCCTTTAATTATGTTATGAAGGTTTGCTTATGTTGTGGTTATGATAGACTTTATTTGG
>NC_081344.1:43413703-43429586 GCF_029784015.1 Lycium ferocissimum | reverse complement strand
ATTTTGTTGATGGATGAACAGTTTGAGAAAAATATGGAGCAGGGGAGCTCACTTGTTCGTAGCGCCACTGTGGCGGTCACTTGTCATTGCGGCGGCCCCGCCAAGGAGGGTCTCGCTATCGGAACCGGGGAGATTTTGGGTCCGCTATAGCGGACGGAGCCGATCCGCTATGGCTAGGCTAGCGTTTATAGCGGTTCCCACGCAGCTGCCCGACAAAGCTACGGTGTCGGTGCGACGAATTTTGATGCCCAACAACTCAGGGCACGCAGGGGCTCATTCGTTTACTTAGTGCGTACAAGCACAGATTTTACGCAACGAGTATGAACGCATCCTCGACTTACTAACCTTCCTAATATACTTACACAATTTATGCCACTCAATATTAGTAACGGGATTTCCATTCATTCGCACACTTAGCACAATATACCTACTAAAAGTCTTCATTGGGACGTTATAATCAGATACTAATTGGGATTGACATATACCAATTAGCCCGTCAAGATACCAATTAGAATCGCCCAGATACCAATTGGACTCAACTAGGAGATTGAGTAGTCGAGTAACATGATGGAATGAACGAAGGGAAACTTCTAGATGTCCTATAGCCTCTTGTAGATGCGTACGGACGTCATCGTATCATTCTACAAGACTCTATTAGACATTTGCTCTTGTACTTGTGAGACCGGTAACCCAGGCTCTGATACCAACAGTCACGACCCAAACTACGGGTCGTGCAGGTACCTACTGTATTACAACCTAGTAGGAGAACCCTTACCAACCAACCCAATATTCAACATATTTTTACTACCAATAATATACTTGATGATCACAATTTAAAAGTAAATATTCATAATGACTCTGTTATCAATACAAGAAAGACTGAAAAATTCCCGGGATCTAGTCTAGATAGGTACAAGAGCTCCTATTACATAGGGATAAACAAAAATAAACGACACAGCCTCTGCCTGGAATGAGATGAGCAAGGCTGTAGGAAGATGTCCGGTAATCCACTAAGAGAAACTTCAAGAAATAACTTGCAACACATCTACACCCAAAAGGATGTAGCAAGAGTAGTATCAGTACACCGTATGTATTAGTAAGCATCATAGGTCGACTAAGATTAGTTCACACAACACAATATAAAATCAATAAAATAAACAGATAAGTCAATGTACTCCCCCAAGACTCCAAATATAGACAACTACACCGATATGAACTCACCTCTCTAACTCTTAGTTATTTCGGTACTATTATTACCAAAATAGCACCAGCTACCTAACTAGGCCCGTATAGTCCTACTTTGTATGTTCTTTTAGGGCCAAATAATTAAGCATTATTTCATCAATTCTGCTAACGTCTACTAATTGATTATTAGCCGTAGAGTTTTCCATCCGGTTCACTTGCTAGGGTGTTATACATCCGCGGAACATACTCCTCACACTTTCATCAAACATTGTGACTCCTTAAGTCCACTAGATTGGAAAGAAGAGTATGAGGGGCAGCGGCTCACCGATAATAAGAAGAACTCACATTTTTAACACAGAAATTCTGGAAATTAGTAATTCATTCTTATGCCAACACTCTCATGCATGATCAGAACTCCTTAGACCGTTCAACACAATTATAAGAGATGCATAATGCTATTATGGTAGAATAACAATATGTAAGCATGATGATATGAATGTATGTAATGCAATGCAAGGGCCCAATGCACAAACTGTACATACATGCTAATTGGTGTCGTTGCCCAATAGGCATGACCGGCAGGGGACCCATGGCATCCATGTACCACTCATTCCGGAACGAACCTCGGACCACGAGCTCACAACTAGGTCACATCCTCACCCCCAGTCCAATGTGCCTTTTCATATATATGAATGCATCTTTATTTGTCACATCACTTCCAATGATCGAATTTCAAGTACTATCTCATATTCAAACCAACTCGGCTATAAACCAGGTAGTACAACTAATATTTACTCCGACTTTTCGTTCCTTGCAGTGTGCAATAATTACATGCAACAATGCTAATGAATGAGATCAATGTCATGAAATATGCCCTTGACGGGCGTAACACTATTATGCCTTCGCTTCAACTCACCCAATGCAACCCTTTTATTGACAAGAATGAACAGCCGTATGAACATTGAAAATAACTCAACAATTTACTGTGGAACTAAATATCCCTCGGAATAATTATACTAACCTGCGGGGTAACCTTCCTTAATAGCGACAACTGATCTCTCCCAATTACTAACATATAGATATCAACAATTTATAGAAATTAGTATCTATTTATACACTCGTTGTTACCCTAGATACTATACGTATACAACTTTCCTTAAACTATATGTATATCCATCCGAACTCCATGTCTGAAGACCTAATCATGCTTTCTCCCGTCAATTCTATACGCAGATACGACTCACTAATCAAAGTCTAACTCAAGTAAACCGTAACCCACCTCGATGAATAGTAGCTATTCGAACTTTCATGAAGTATACACCTTCCTAGCCTATAGCCGAAATTCGGAGGAGATGATAATTGATGGAGAAGACGTGAAGAATGTTGAAGGAGCCTCTTTTTCTTGGTGTCAAGGGTTTTTCTCTTAATGTAAAACCTAACAGCAGCCTTGAAGGTTCTTTTATTAAAAAGGAGGGTGAAATATAAACCTAAGTGTGGGAAAATGCGTCCACTAGTCCGTGATGTCCCATTTAAGGGCGGTGCCCTATCCGCTGCTGCGGACCAAATCTTGCCCGGGCCCACGATTTTTAACTCTTTCCAAAACTAATTTTTCCAACTATTAATCATTTAAACACCCCATAGGGCTTATCTTTTAAGACCTTAGGCCTCAATTTGGTACGGGTTTTGCGAAGTATTAAATAACGACCGGGCGGGTCGTTACATAGACCTTCTAATCAAGCAAGAACAACAATTGGGGAAGAAGACCCAATTACTTCTACCCTTTTCAATTGGGTGAACTACCCCTTAATGGTGAATTTATCAGAACTTCTACCCCAACAATCATTATCCTCCAATTAATGGGTTTCGAATCAATTTACCCCTTTCAAATAAGATTTTAGGCCAAAGTTCCCATTTTTATTAGAACCCTAAGTCTCAATAAACAATTCTCACCATTAATAATTGAATTCTCATCCTAGGAAGTGATAGTCTATAATCCTAGATGATAGAACAGTAATTAAATTAACTTTCCACAATTTATTCAAGGTTTTACTATCTCTAGGGTTCCAGGACCTTCACCCACCACTGATGGACCTTAAACTAATCATGGAACTTGAAGAAGAAAAGGGAATGAACCACATAAAGGTTGAACTCACCTTCAAGGCGTAATTTCATCCTAGCCTTAGAAAACCACCTCTCACTTTCTTGGGAACTATTTTTGGTGTTATGAGGGTAATGACTTCGAAATTTCAATATAAAAAGTGGGTTTCTGTCCCCGTCGACCGCTGCAGCTTTCCCTAGCTTTGGTGCAGCGGTTACTAGTTTCACTGTAGTGGTCATGAGCTTCACTGCAGCAGACCTCCCGGTACAGCCCGCACTAAAATGATCATAACTCCTTCATACGCAGGCAAAATGCGACGATTCTTTTTGCTATGGCTTCGTAATTACGATACGGATCTAATGGTTCAATCAAAATATAAAAAAAAGTAGTTTGATCAATATATTCAACCTTATAGCCAAAGAACTATGGTGAAAACATCAAATACGAGCGCGCTAAAACCTAAATCCATCTGAAACTCTTCGGAACCTCACCAAACTTGTGGACAAGTCAAAAATCATCATAAAAACTTGTTGGAACTTTCAAAATATTGACACAAGGTCATCTTATCCTGATGTTGACCGCGATCAACTTTATCTCTTTAACTTAATTAGTTCCTCCACCAATGACTCACATCACACTCAAACCTTTCAAAATCCAAACCAATGACTTCACTAAGTCATAAATCATACTAGCGGGAGTCGGGAAGGTTCAACAAGAGTAAATAGGTCAAAAATTCTATAATGACCAAACGGGTCATTACAGATAAACAAATAGATTATTTCCCTCTAGTATTCAGTTAAACTTAGTTTGAGGATTGTTTTCGGATAGGCTCTGGGGGATGCTTAAAACCTCCCCCCGGGGTAAATAAAACCCTTATGTAGAATCTCATAGGTTTTGTGGGTTATAAACAGAGTAGGTACACAAATGCATATCTGTTTCCTAGTTTTCCTTAAAAAATTAGGTGGTGACTCTAACCCTTTTAAAACTAGTTAGAAGAATGTAGAAGTTTCAAATTATCTTGGACCCGTTCAAAATAGGGCGCAACAAGGAGATGAGCAAGTGTTATAACGTTTACCTTGCTCAAGTTGGTCCTCCTGTGTGGAGAGTAGTGGTCTGTATCCGATTTTTGGCCAATAAGGCTAAATTACCTTTCACCCTAAGCCCTATATTCACCTTTATACTCTGGAGTTTTTCTATGGTGGGGTTAACGCTATCAAAAAGTTAGGTAAAATCTCATTCATCACCAGTTTATATGAAAACTATGACAGAGTCTGGATGGAGAAGTTCGTCGTTGTTCCTACTACGGAGTTTATCTTGGAAGATGAAATACCATTCTCAGAAGCATGGAACTTGTCTCATAAGTATTTACCTTATGTAAATTAACAGATGAAATTTTTCTTTGATTACTTTTAATTAAACCATTCCTTCTTTTAGCTACCAAGTGGACTCCTGAAACAATCATGAACCTTTCTCAATGGGTTCAAGAGATTTTAGATATTTCGAGCTATGACTCTCGAACCTGGAAAGAGATGTCCCAAAGCTGATGGAGCACAAAGAATCACAATAAATATGTATGTTTGTCCCGAAGCTGATGGAGCACAAAGAATCATAGTAAATATGTCTGTTTCTTTCTTATTTGTCAAAAAAAAAATTACTTCATCTTTTTTCTTATACAAACTTATTTTGACAGGTTTGCCCAAAGGAACCTCTCGCCCGAGGGAGATTATCACCAACACAGTTATTGGTCTGATGCTTCTGCTCGTCAGATCAATCAAGCAACAAAGAAGAAGAAAGAAACCTATGGCTTATGGGCTTAAAAGCTGGTAGCCAATACAAACGTGTCAACTGCAACCCTTCTTCTCAAAAGAAGAGGAGCTCTGGAGAGTAAGGTTCCTCCGGAATCAATGTTACAACTGAAGCTAATGTTGAAGCTTCTCATAACAAAGATTCTAGTTTGAACATCGATGCCATCATTTTTGAAGATGACGAGAAAGCTGAGGATGCAAAGATGACAATGTGTCCCTCAAGAGAACAGGCCGAACGTTGCTCTTGAAATGCAGGAAAATGAACTAAGGCCAACACAAAGTTCATGCCCCGATGATTTTGATCAATTATTTAGGGAGATGGGAGCTACTAACGGATCCACTCATTCCGCTAGGGGACCTCAGTTTGTAGCTGAGCCTTCAGGAACTGCTCAAAATTGCATTCATATGAGGCTCTCTTCTCCTTCATCAGCTTCCTGTGAAATAATGCTTCATCTCGAGCCAGTTTAGTTAGTGTGTACCCTGCTTCGAGTGTCTATCCAAACTGGGTTAGGAAAACTATTTTGATGTTTCCCGAGGAACTAATTTTTTCTCAAGGCTATTTGAGGTTTCCAATTATGTGAAGCCACTGATCTCTAAAATCAATTTACAAAAATGAAGGAAGGTTTGTGGAAATGTTTATTCAATGAGGGTATGCATGCTACTGCTCGGGTACATTTTTTGTTACAACTTTTGCTCGAATTTATTTCTTCAATAACTTGCCTAAATTTTTCCTTGTTGACTTATTTAGGCTGGAGTCGTGGTAGAAGAAGGTCTTCACCTTTGTATCGGAGACAATGAGGAACTGTTGGCTTAACAGGATCATCATGAATGAGAGATTCAATTTCTGAAAGCCAAGCTCAGTGGAAGAGAATATCAGTTGGTTGGAGATCTACCATGTTTGAAGGTTGAACTTGAAAAGGTGAAAAATGATCTCATGAAAGCCAACCGGGACCTAGAGCAAGCCAATCGGGAGAAAAAGGTGTTTAGCCAACAAGTTGATCAGCTTTATTCCGAGCTTGCTACTATGAGTTTGAGTTCAAGGCTCAAGACGATGCTCTGCATTTCACTGTAGAAAATGAATTTGTTCTCGATTCTAAAGTTCAAAGACTTAACGTCAAACATTCTATCGTAGATGGTGAATGGGATGCCTTGGAGCATGAATACTAGTATAAGATTGTCATTGCAAGGGAACAAAGCTACCAACAGCCCCGGGCCATCAAAAAATCAGAAGCCGATTTTGTTGTCTTGACCGTGGAGAAGAATAAGCTGAAGGCTCAAAGGAATGAAGCCCTTTCCAAAATTGAAGCTTAGGAGACTTAGATGGTCGCCAAGGCCGATTATACCACCTATAATGTTCGAAGATATACTTTGGAATTGGCGAAGGAAGCTATCGAAGGCCTGGATGAAAAGATAACTGAGGCCAAGAAACTAGAACTCAAAGCTTTCAAGGGCTTGCTCCCTTCTCCTGGGTTGAACCCTGACAGTTCTGAAGATGAGGCAGAAGAAGATGAGATCGATGTTGATGATAAAACTAAAATTAAATATAAGCTTCAAACCCTAGATCCTTCTACTCCTGTCATTCCAGCTTCTCGTTCTTCTGTTGTTCCTGCCAACTTGTCTGAGGGAAATTTTTCCCTCAAGATTATTTTTCTTAACTTTCTAGTAACTTTCTCATATATTTCGACATTTAATAATTGGAACCTTTCGCTCTTTGTTGGCATTAGCTAGGCTAATACATATATGAGTTTTGATAATTGACAAAAGATGAACAATGATTGACCTTGATACCACGAAGAAGATAAACTAGGGTATACCTATGGCTAATTGAAGCAGATGTTCCAAACACCATGCAATGTTTGAATGAGAAAGGATGCAATGCACATGGAACTAGCACAAAGACCTGATCGATCGCAAGAGACAAGCTGCAAGCAATGCACATGAATTAGGTCCACTAACATGTTCCATCAGATACAGACAAGCAGACAAGCACAGAGAAAGAATTGACCCAGCCTATAGAGATGTTCAGTATGTAATATAAATGATTCAATGAATAAGACAACTGAACAAGGTAGCAAAAGGAGAATAGATGTCACGACCCAAACCGATGAGCCGTGACGAGTGCCTGACCCCTACTGGCCGAGCACTCCTATGCTTGCATCTATTTCTCACTAATTATCCTGGGCCCATACACAATTTATAACTGAGCTATACTATCTCCTGAACAATCAACACAAGAAACACCATCTCGAGAACTCACGGCCAACGTATACATATCAACATAATTATTGAGAGTAACAACGCAAGCCGATTAGGCCACTACATATACTGTACAACAAAACAAGCCCCGACGAGGCTGTATAACATCATGGCTACACATCACTATCTACATACCTCTATGGAAAATAGACTGTAGAAAAGGCAGGATAAGGCCCTGCCATACCCAAATATGTACACAGCAGAATAGCAAACCAAAAAGGGCTGAAGCTCCAGTCCAAATGGAGCTCACTGGCGGAGGCTGAGGAGAGGTCCTACAGATCTGGCTCACTCAGCTGGCTACCTACACCTGCCGGCATGAATGCAGCGTCCGCAAGAAAGGACGTCAGTACGAATAATGTACTAAGTATGTAAGGCATGAATAATAACATAGTAAGGGATACAGAGCATGAATAATAACGTGATGGAAATATAGAGCATATCATGAGATAAAAGAGTAACCTGTACATCTGAGTGCCTCTTGAGGTGGAATCATGCATGCTTACTTTTATCTTTAGAACATATCACACATACATACATAAACGTGTCAAACCAATAACATCATAAGCCGCGTCGGGGCCTCCGTGTAAGGGGGGTAATCATCTCACGCCGCCCACTAGTGGTGCTGCCCGTGCCATATAGACACGGTGTTATTATCATTATCCATAAGCCGCCCACTATGCCCACCGTAGTGGTGCTGCCCATCCGTATAGGCACGGTGTAATCATCCATAAGCCGCCCACTACACTCACCGTAGTGGTGCTGCCCAGCCGTATAGGCGCAGTGTAATCATCATAACATAAGCATGCATAAAAGCCCAATCAAAAGCTATGACTCTATCGGAGTGACGTAAGGTCGGTAACCTCCGATTGTGTTATGGAATGATCATGTCCGTCAAGTCTCACCTTGAAGAAACTAGCATTATGAGGTGAGACTATCAATGAAGAATACATCAAGGGAAGACATAGAATAAGATCATAATTCTCATGAAGCGTCAACTTATACACTTTATAACCTTTAGAAAAAGAGTCATCATCAATGAATAAAATTGAAGATCAAGAAATAGTTCAACATTCTCATATTCACATTCACATTGAAACCATAAGCTTGGAACCTTTAAACATGAGATTATCATCATCATCATAATCATCATAGAAAACATCTGTTCTTTGGTATCATGATAAACTTATTAAGAATCATGAACGTCTAACTTTTGGAGGTAAGAAGAGGATGGAAATATATATAGAGTCATAACATAGGAATCATGCCTTGGAAAGAAAGGGACGAGCCTTAACATACTTGTTCGGTCTCTTAATACCTACGCTTATCCTTTGGAGTGCGTAAATCTACCTTCGAAAGAATTCATACTATCGTTAGGATCATCGCCGTGTCCTTGTACTTGAGCTTTCTGTTACACCCTAGAAATTCCCCGTTAGCGTACAGTGAATAGACTAGCGAAGGGCATAATGTATGGGATGTTTTAACAAGCAAGAGATAGCATTCGAGGGTCCTAATTAAGATTTCCAAAGACATTCGAAGTAAGTAAAGAAAGTTGTTAAGGAAAGCGAGTCATATGTCGTGTATCGGATAAGAACTTCGAGTATTAAGTTAACGACGTTCTAATGATATCTTGAGGAAGAGTTATAACGTCCCTTAGAAGGGTAATGAAGTGTTGAACAAGTGTTAAGAAGGTTCCATAAGGATCGAAGATCAAACGAGTCGACGAGAACAAGTCTCAAAAAACTGGGCAAACATACGGCCAGACATACGGGCCGTATAAAATATATGGACCATATGTCCAACCGTAGATTCAGCACAGTATAGCATGTTTCACTGGACCAGATCTATGGCTAGACATACGGCCAGTAGAAAACATATGGACCGTATGTTGGTCCGTAGATCTCGGTCGGGACTGAACTCAAATAATATAAGGGACCTCTCTCTCATTTCATTTTCATTTAACTTCCACTCCTCTACACTTCAAGACTTCTCTAGAACATTCCATACACTTCAACCACAAGAAAACAAAGGAAATCAAGGATCAACAACAAGAATTGAAGAGAACCAAGTGTATGAAACCCATTAAAGTCATCCAAACCAAGAAATCCCAAGAAAGGTGAAATAGGGTTTTGGTGCAAGAAGTGTATTACCATTCAAGGCTTGTTCCTCCACCATCTAAGGTGAGTTTCATGATCTTTTCATGTTGTTTGAAGTATTGATAGGTTGAAACACATGAATTGTGGAAGAGTATAGAAAATGGGTCACAAATGTGAGAATAGTGTCATTATTGAATAGTAGTTGGATTGAATCATGAAGATGGATATGATGAGATTATAAATATATTATAAATGATATTTAGAGCATGCAATAAGTATTGTATGAGAAAGAACGCGATAATGGACTTTGGTCATGATTATGGAGAATTGGAGTGAATTTGTGAAATGTAGGCAACGTAATCAAATGATGCTTATTGTTTATGATGTTGTGATTGTTGTTATGAATGTTGGGAGAGTATATGGAACATGGAGGAAAGTAGTATAAACAAAGAAAATGCTGCCCAATTCTCTCTAGCTTTAGTAAGTACGTTCTTATGATTGTTTAGCTAATGTCGATACGAATTCCCTTGAAGGTATAAACGAGTGCATTAAGCGAGAACGAGCAAGCGATAGAATAGTTAAACGACAAAGGTATGTAAGGCCCAACCTTTCTTTCTAAGGCATGAATCCTATGCATAATGTTCCTCCTTCTTCATGAATTTCCTATGTTTCGAAAGACTAAGAACCTATGTTCACGAATAGTCATATGAGATAAGAAATATGCTATGAGTGCGGAATAATAATGCTAAGTTCTAGCCTAAGGATTGTAGAGATTTTGACCTGATGTACCTACAAGGTTAATGATGTTGACTATGATACATTGATGTTTTCCTCATGTACACTCACCTTAAAATGTAATCCCTCCAAGGTGAGACATAATGGCTGCGATTATTCCATAACGTAATCGGGGGTTACGACCTTATGTCACTCCGATATAGCTATAGCTGCCCTCAAGTTCTAATGTATGTCTTGATGATCCATGTATAATGATATTAAATTATGATAGAGCCATGCTATGCTTACGAGATGATTAATAATGATGATAAATGCATGATATGTATGATGATAAACGCATGATATGTATGATGATAAATGCATGATATGTACGATGATATGATTCCACCGCGCATAAATGGCCGGGCATGTCACCGCGGCGCAAAGCCGCATACGACACACCGTGCCTAGAAAGGCCGGGGTATGTCACCGCTAAGGCGGGCTGCTATATTTACACCGAGCCTAGAGGGCCGGGCATGACACCACTAGTGGACGGCATATGATGACTACCCGGATGCGGGTTGTCGATGGTAATGTACATGTAATGATGATGACGTATATGTGATATGGTAAGGTATGCGCTATGATAATACGCATGATATGCTTATGTATGATGTACGTATATGAAATGTATCTACCTAAAAGAGTACACGGATTGTATCCTCATCCCATGACTTATGATGTTCTTATTATGTTTACTTCATTCCTGCCTTGCATACTCAGTACAATATTCGTACTGATGTCCGTTTTCTTTGGACGCTGCGTTCATGCCCACAGGTAGGCAGGGAGACGATGCAGATCCGTAGGGGCTAGTAGTTGATTTTGAGAGCACTCCACTTTCCGGAGGTGCCGTTGATTATTCTTTTGGTATATATATATATATATATTCATATTTTGAGCACGATGGGGTCCTATCCCATCTATATGTCTAGTACTCTAGTAGAGGCTCGTAGATACGCAGTGTGGGTAGTATGGTCCCATAGTCTTTATGTATATACATGTATATGTTATTTTGATAGCCAAAGGGCTTATGTTTATAAAAGTAAATATGTTTCAAATGATAATAGTTTTCTATGATTATGAGTGTATATTATGAAGGAGAGCAGATAAGTATCAGAATGGGCGGTGTTCGGTGGTTAGCCCCGGATACCCGTCATGGCCCACAGTCGGGTCGTGACAAAAGTGGTATCGGTAGCCGGTTCAATCTAGGAAGGTACCACAAGCCGTGTCTAGTAGAGTCTTGTTTATGGTGTGTTGTGCGCCACGCTAATAAACAAGAGGCTACAGGACATTTTGGAAAAATGAGCATCTTTCTTCTTATAAGATCACGCGATAGAGCCGAGTATAAGATTTAATCCTCCCTAATAGTGTGTTGTGATTTCAAAAATGCCGCCAAAGGGAAAAGCTAAAGCCGCCCAGAAGCGCAAGATTACGATGAAAAGGCGGGCAGAAAGAGTCTTGTGATGAATATAGATGAGGGTGAATCACACCATGAGGCTCCGTCTAATGCCTCCACTACTCCACCTATTATGGAAGAGCGAGGGGCTTGACTCCGCCTCTTATGCCTCCGGTCTCCACCGGCTACTTTGGGTCAACAAGTAGGCGGAGCCGTTCATTTATTGACACGGTTGGTTGCCGCCGTGCACTGTTGCAAAATGCGGGCCCAAGTGATCGTTCAGCTAGTACTAGAGCCCGTGACTTCATGAGTTTAAATCCTCCGAAATTCTTTGGGTCAAAGCCGGATGAAGACCCGCAAGGCATTATTAATGAAATGTTGAGAACGTTGCGGGTTATTCATGCTTTCGAGACTGAATCTGTGGAGTTGGCGTCATATAGACTCCGGGATGTAGCGGTTCTATGGTACCATAATTGGATAGCATCGAGGCAAGAGAATGCGCCCCTCCCATGTGACAAGAATTTGTTGATGCCTTCATTCGCCACTACTTGCCACCCGAGGTTCGCCGAGCTAGAGCGGATAGATTTCTAGATTTGAAGCAAGGTAACATGAGTGCCCGGGAGTATAGCCTTCAATTTAATTCTTTGGCTAGGTATGCTACGACTATGGTGGCCGACATGGGCGATAGGGTGCATAGATTTGTGAGTGGCTTAGGGCCACATTTGTTTAAAGATTGCTTAACGGCTTCATTACAAGATGGGATGGACATTTTTCGCATTCAAGCCCATGCCCAAAATCTAGAAGGACAACAACCTCCGTAGAGGGGTGATCGTGATATTGATAGAGGGCAAAGCAAAGCAGGCAGATCTATGGGGCACGGTGATTATAGAGGGGGATCGAGGCAGACACATTCCGATACTCGAAGCCGGGTCGGTGACTAGTGCACCCCCGATTTGCAGGTAGGAGATTTGACCGCTCCTTCCGTTCAGGACAGATCGAGTTCGAGGCCCCGTGTTCTCGGCTGGGGGAGATTACGGTCGTGGAAGACCACCGGTTCCCGATGCGTCGATGCAAAATTGTACTCGGGCCATGCCGCCAGGGCACAGATGCTTGCTATATTTATGGACAGACTGGGCACTTGATGCGAGATTGTCCTTCGAGGTATGGTAGAGGTGGGGTTCAGTCCACCGGGTCAGCAGCCGGTTCCTCTTCAGTACGT
The DNA here is from genome assembly GCF_029784015.1 of Lycium ferocissimum. Lineage (NCBI taxonomy): Eukaryota > Viridiplantae > Streptophyta > Magnoliopsida > Solanales > Solanaceae > Lycium > Lycium ferocissimum. The sequence continues at coordinate 43,416,760 of NC_081344.1, read as the reverse complement.
CCTACAGGGCAGACTCCCTAGATTTCAGCAGGCCGAGGGAGAGGCCGAGGGGGATCATCTACTTTAGGTGCCACACAGCCCCGCTTGTATGCTTTAGCAAGACGACAGGATCTCGAGTCGTCCCCAGATGTGGTTACAGGTATATTGTCTGTGTTTTCTCATGATGTGTACGCATTGATAGATCCGGGTTCGACGTTATCATATATTACTCCCTATGTTGCTAATCGTATTGGGGTGAAACCTGAGCCAATCAAACCCTTCGAGGTGTCTACTCCGGTTGGTGATCCCGTGATAGCTAAACAAATGTATAAAGATTGTATAATTGTGATATGTGACCGCCAAACCAAAGCTGATTTAGTGGAGCTGGAAATGTTAGACTTTGATGTTATTATGGGTATGGATTGGTTGGTCTTATGCTATGCTAATGTCGATTGTCGAATGAAAGTAGTTCGATTTCAATTTCCGGGAGAACCCGTGCTTGAATGGAAAGGTAATACGGCAACTCCAAGGGGTAGGTTTATTTCCTACCTTAAGGCAAGAAAGATGTTATATCCCGTGTTTCACACATTTGGAAAAATTTGAAATAATTGTGATTAGTTAGAGATGGGGCAATATTTTGATGTTATTCAATATGTATGTTGTTCATGAAGAATATTGATGCGAAAATATGGAAGAAGGCCAAGGGCAAAATTGGAATTTTAAAAATTTATTTCATGAATTACAAAAGTTAGTCAACTAATTGGGCTAAAAAAAAAAAAGAAAAATGAGGCCTAACGCCTTGTGTGGTGTGGCCGGCCATGGTGTAAATAGCCCATGTGGCAATTTAATTCATGAATAAATAAGACAAGGGACCATTTGATTATTCTAGATTTTTCAAGAAAACAAAAAAAAAAGAGAAGAGTAGAGAGCAAGAAGGAAGGGTCACGGCCAAGAAAAAAAAAGGAAGAGAAGAGAGGAATTTGAAGTCTTTAACTTTGATCTCAAAATTTGCTTCTTCATGCCTTCCTATTAATTTGAAGGCCCTCTTTAACATGGCACAATTGTTGGAACAAGAAAATCACTCTTTGTGGCACTTTCAAGAATTCAAGTAAGTGGGAAAGTTGAAGGAAAAGGTAAGAATTTCTCTTATACAACTAGTTCGATACAAGTGATTTGATATGAGTGCTCCCAACTCTGATAAGTGCCCTAATATGAATATTATAATATGAGTATGTAATCTGATAGGAATAATCCGTTATGAGTGTTCTGATACAAATATTCCGACGTAAGTATTGAGACAAAAGTATTTTGATATGAATATATTTTGAGATGTACTTCGACATAAGCGCTACCCGGCATGAATATTCACGTGGGTATGCGGTTCGATATAAGAAACTCGTTATGAGTAATCCGATGTAAATATTTTGGTAAAAGTATTTTTACTAAAAGTATCATGATATAAGTACTTTGATATAAGTATTTCGTCATAAGTATTTTGATACAAGTATACCGTATAAAAGTCGACATAAACATTCCGATATAAGCATTACAGTATGAGCATTGTCTAAGTAATTTGTTATGAATATTCGGATTGTATGATGTGTTCGGCCCGGGTTCCGTGGTATGTGTCCGTCCCAGAAGCTACCGTGTATATGAGTATGATATGCCGATCCTGAGTACCGTGGTATATCTCGTCTCCCGAGTACCGTGGCCGGCTCCGAGCATCGTGGTATATGTCCGTCTCCGGTTACCGTGAATGGTTCTGGGGTACTGTGGTATATGTCCGTCCCCAGTTACCGGGTATATGGATTATGATGTGGTCGGTTCCCGGGTTCTCGTGGTATATGTCCGGTTCCCGGGGTACCGCTATGACAGGTTCGGTTTCCCGGCGTGGTATCCGTCATTCCGGGTATCGTATGTGTTATGATCTGTCCGGTTTCCGTGGTATATGTCCCGGTACCGTGTGTATGTTGTGATGTGTTGTGTTATGGTGACCATATTTCGTGCCCTATGCTTGCCTTTGATTTGCACTATTTATGATTTGGAAAGTAAGTGTTATGATAATCGATAAGGTACGTATTTCGTATCGACTCACCATGATTCTATATATCAATCCTCCGCACCTATGATCATGATAGGCTGGCATCCGACATACTACGTGACATCCGGTTCCGATTATGATTTGTTAGCCGCACTCCCGCATTTACGGATTGGCTTATGATTCATTTCACCGAGTATTTATGGTTTTACGTACTCTCGCACATATTCCGCATCGACCCCCTATTTTTTCGCAAGCGTTTCATGAAAATGTACTCCCCGCATGATTAGAACATTACGAAGTTGTTCCTACTGGGTTGGCCGGCTCCACTTGCTCCTTGGGAGCGTTGCCGAGTCGAGTTTGTATGATATGCTTTTACGGATGGATGTTAGAGACTTTGCGGACAGCGTCGTAGGTGTGATTGTCGGCCGGTATGGTTCCACCGCCGATATGTCCGTGTTATGTATTGAGCTTTGTATGATTATAGATTTGTTCGGTTTGGAAGCTACGAGAAGGAGTATTTCTGAAGAAAAAAAAAATTATGTATTTTATCTTATTTGATTTAAAAAGTTTGGTGTGACTTTTGTATGCCGTAAGAGTCGAGGGTTCGCCCGGCCCTAAAATGGGTCGGGTGCCCATCACGTCCCATCGTGGACCGGGCGTGACAAAGTGGTATTAGACAGTCTGGTTCTAGGGGTTGTCTGCAAAGTCGTGTCAGAGAGTCCGTTTATAGTGTGAAGCGCGCCTACATTTATAAACAGAGGTTACTTGGGCATCTAGGGATTTATGCCGACCTTCTTTCTGTCAAATCGTGCGATAGAGCCAAGTCATAGGAAAAATGAAACTCCTTCTGTGAGCCTCACATACGGCGGAAGAAGGACAGTGACGATATGGAGAGGTCACAAGGGTAAGTTTGGATGTATTTTATTTATTCTGTTACCTGAAGCAAAAAGCTTTGGATGGTTGGAATATGATATATAGCCGTATGTTCGGCAAGATATTGTTGATATTTTTTGTGCAAATTCGGAAGTAGGAATAAT
>NC_081344.1:43407944-43413603 GCF_029784015.1 Lycium ferocissimum | reverse complement strand
AATAATGCTCTAAGGATAGAAGTAATGAATGACAATAGTGAAGGATAAAGATAGATATGAGCATGTACGTACCCCCTTTAAGTTATGGAACCCCGAGCTTATAGGCCGGTAGAATATGATAAATATGTATATGTATATATGTTGCGCCCAAATTTTTTGGAACCCCGAGTTATATGGAGGGGGTGAATATAACGAAGTGTTTATATATATATATATAACGACGCGGGCCCCACCGGGTTGGGTACGAATAACAACCCCCGAGCCGGTGGGCCCGACCGATTGGTAGGCGTGCGTGAAACACCGAACTTTTTCGGGCACGCAATATAAAATATATGTATGACATCTATATGAGACGATTTATATGTATAAATCTATGAGTACGACTACGTGGGAATAGACATCAATTATACGAATATGTTAAGACTAGTAAGTGCCAAGTGGGGTAGAATATGCAACGTATATGATATGAGAGAGCATGAAAGGAGACATGAATACGAATATGAAACCGAACGAAAGGAAGGGACAAGAATACGAAGTATATGCGAGAACAAATGAAATGGAACGTCCTAGGGAAAAGGGGAAGGAAAAGAGATGAGCCATTATCTCTCATCTTATGTATCTCTTTGTTATCCATTAGCTTCCATATTGATATTGATCACGCTTTACATACTGGGGATATTCTTCGTCCTCCCCCCTTTTGGGAGCCGCGTCATGCCCGCGGGGCCCGGGGGGAGACGACTTGATCCATAGCTATTTTTTTGGGCCCACATGGAGCCCCCATTCTACCCGGAGTTTTTTTTTTTTTCCCCCCCCCCCCCCCCCCATATAAAGATAGATGTACCCCTTCTTAACCGTAGACATTGTGTATATGGTTAGAATGTTCGGCTTGTCGTATATTTTGGGATATTGTTTTGATGTTGCTGGCATGTACATTTATACATAGATTTTTCAATGATATAAATAGATGAGTCAAGAGATTAGAATTCGAAGGATGATATTATTACGGACTCATCTAAGTGATGTATAAGTATGTTAAGGGGCCCGGGTGGCTAGCAGGGGGCTCGTCCCCTGGGGGGTCGTGACACGATCACACCGAACATATAATTCATCTTACACCATACCAATCATCGGGGTTCATACATAAGATTTATTCCGTTGACATTGTAACATATTCCGGTTAACTATGGATAATTTTTGAAATAACAGATGTGATATATGTACCTCTACGATGCTTTAATACCATGCTCTTTTTTTTATTTTTAATTAAAATAACCAGCATGGTGCTAGTTGTGTTTTATTAAACAAAATAAGTCTGTACAGAAAACACAATAATACAAGGCCAAAAGTGCCTCTATCATGAAAAAATAGAAAACTTGCAAATGGATTAACCTAAACTATAGCATCACATATCCAAGTTGTGGCTTGATTTCACTTAATCAGCCTCCGAGCTCTCACCAGGTGCTATTCTTCTTCTAACTTGAAACTGTGCAAGTTCAGGCTTGGCTAGCTCTTTTTCTGTCTATAATGAATGGTATCCTTCCTTTAGTATGGCTTTTAACAGTCCATAATCTCCACCACTATACAACTTCTTCCAACAGCTTGAACATAAAGTTAATACCACACATTGGATAGGAGTTGCATAGTGTTAGACTCATAGACTGCTAAAATCAGTGTTGATCCTTCTATTCTTGTCAAATTCCAGTTTCCTCTTCATCTGCATTAAACCTTGTGTTGCATTCTCCTTGTGTTACAGCTTCAGACTGCATATTGTTGTATTATCTTGTGCTCAAACTGGTTCTCTTGCATACGCAGTTTTGAACCCGAAACAAGGCAAATGCATCTTATCTATATTGACAATCTTCTCGCTGCTACTGGTAGATCAGTGAATGAACTAAAACTTATTTGACCTGCAAAATCAAAAGAATGGTTATTTAAAAATCCATGGGTTCCCTTCCTCGAACATGGCCTATCCGTTGTTCCTTTTCTCCTCCATTCTCTTATATTGTGCACCTTCATACAAACACTCTGTTACACCTTGCACTTTCAGAAATGAGCATGCCATGTACTTCACCGTATTAATGGAGTATCGGAGATGTCCCATGAAGTTTTGGAAGGTAAAAGCTATGGGAAGTACGTAACAATAAAGTAAAGAATGAATTACGATCCCGTAAGTCGTAACCGGGAAGGACAACCTTGGAACCGAAGGACATGACCATTATCAATTATGGTTAATGATAAATATCATGTATGAAGAGTTTTGGAAGATTCTGGGATAAAGCAAATCGAAGAAAATAAGTTTGTCAAAAATTTGAAAAAGGTTGGCAGAATTTTGGACAAAATTTTGGGTCAACTTTGGAGGGGTATATCTTCGGGTGTATCAGGAGTTTTGAGGTATTTCAAGAGCCTAAAATGAAGTTTGTTGAGTCTACTTTCCAACGCAACAAACCGTTCGTCAATACGACATCTCAGTAGGGAGTTATGGGCGTTTGAAAATGGATAGTCAGAGGAATACGAACCTGGGCGGAAAATTCGGGAAGCTCACTTAAAGGCCCACTTATGTGGTGACCCAGCCCAATCCGAGTTTGGCACGTATAAAAGGGCCTCTACACTTCATTTTATTCATTTTTCTTCAATCCACAACCCTCTAGAAATCTCCTAACATCTCCACACCTCTCTAGAATCTCTCATACTTCTCTCTCCATTATAAAAGTGCTCTTGAAGGTTTTCCACCATTCCAAAACATTCTATACCGTCACAAAAGAGGATCAAACTCCAAAACCCCAAGCTATTTCATGGAGAAGGATTGTTCTTGTCTCTACTTAATGTTGTGATAAATTTGGTCGGAAGAAGTTGAGTGGGTGTTCTTCTAGTGTAAGGTATGTTCTTCATCCTATTTCTCAGGATTAAGTTGATTTGAAGGTTTAGCAAGTCCTATAAAAGAAGAGAATCATAGTAGAGAAGTTGCAAAGTATTAAAGTGAAAATGATGACTATGGAATGAATTTGAAAAAAGATTTTGGATTAATTTGAGATTAAATTGAATATAATTCTTTGATTATGGTATTGTGGATATTGTTACGGTCGGTTGAAAAATTTGAAAAAACATCGTGTAGGATGTTTTATGGAGTATATTGGTGTTGATGATGATGTTGTTGATATTAGTATTGCTATTATTGTTGTTTTTGTTGGTATTGTGATTTCGGGCTAGGGGTATAAACGGGGAGATCTTGCCAATTTGGCGAAATTCTAAAGGAGTTTAGTTGAAGACTTAAGATAGGCATATGATGATAAGTCTAATAGTAGTATGATTTCTCTTGAATGTAGATTTACGAGCTTGAGAGGATAAGCGTTAATTAGTAGGAGACCAAAAAGGTATGTTAAGGCTTGTCCCTTTCTTTCCAAAGGCATGATTCCTTTCTTGTGAACCCATACATGTTTCCTAAAATGTCCTTATTCTAAAAAGCTAGAGATTTATGATTCCAAAAGTTTCTCATGACGCTAAAGATGAGTATGCTTTTATGGTGATAATGATGATGTTGATGATCTCATTCTAGAGATTCCAAATCTTACGATTTTAATGCTATTTTGAGATCATTGTCACGACCCAACCGAAGGGCCATGATGGACCCCCGAGTAACCCAGGCACCTCTCATCATCTTTCACAATCATACCCCAGGTGAGCCACATGCTAACAATCTCACGTCATACTACCTTTCCTTGGGCTAAGGCACTTTAATATCAACATCAACAAACATGCCCATATACATATATATAAGCCGACGAGACTGACAAAATGATATGCAAAATATGAGCCGACAAGGCTAAAAGACATCTAACTATACCTAACTATCTACGAGCCTCTAGAAAGAGTATGCAACATCATATAGACTAGACAGGGCCCTGCCATGCCCATATATACACAAAATAATGGTACCAACAGCTGCAGCTCCGAATCAAGTGGAGCTCCTTTAAGCAGTCTCTGAACAAGCAACCTAAGGATCACGTCTATCTCCCTGTCCACCCCGCATGAGCGGCCCTCCCAAACAAAAGGACATCGGACGGATAATATACCGAGTATGAAAGGGATAAAAATTTTAAAAAATAGAAGCATGGACGATAACATAAAGAAAGAAGAGTCGGGATGATAGAACCATTTATACCTCTAGCGACGTTCATCATATTCACACCCTTTTCTAATGGGAACCTTACATTACATATGCTTTATATATATATATATATATATATATATATATATATATATATATATATATTAGTATCATACCCGACCATAGAGGTTCGGTGTCTTACATACCCGACCATGACAAGATTCGGTGTTATACATACCTGGCCCTGCCAAGGCTCAGTATTATACATACCGGCCCCACTCGGCCTGTTATCCGTACCCAACTCGCAGGGGCGCGCGCAATCGATATCATCACTGGCCATATAAGATCGGTGTTCTTAATAATCATACTTTGATATATATATATATATATACACACACACATAGGAGTACATACGTATCCTCAACATCATCATCATCATTACTTTCATTATATCCTTCCTTAGAGGATCAGCTATTATAGGATGAGACCAATGGCATCATGAGGATATCAAGAATCATGAGCTTTAGTGATTCTAATAATGAAATCATCTTGGAAGAAATTATGGAATTCACATGAAGGTATACAACGATGGGATCATGCCTTAAGAAAGAAGGGTTAGCCTTACATACCTCTTTGTCTTCTTAACTACTTAACCTTCACCGCCAAAGCTTGAGAAATCTACATTTAAAAGAATTCGTACCATGGTTAAGTCTTAAAGACACTCTTGAATTCAAACTAGAGCAACTTATGAGCTAACAAAAATTGGGCAGTATTTCCCCAATTTCATTGTCACGACCCAACCCCGCAGGCCGTGACTAGTGCCTGAGCTGGACACTCGTACCCACCCATTAACCAGAATCAGCATACAAATAGCTTATACACATACAAAGGTCAAACATCGTCTCCAAAGTGTCGCATGTACAAACATATATCACAGAAGCCAGCAAGGCTATCATAAAGCACAACGTCCCAAAATACATACAAACGCGAGCCGACAAGGCTGCCACGGCGAATGAGACCGCCCAAAACATAAATCATACGAACACAACTGAATAGTAATAGGCACAACCCACATATATGTCTACAGACCTCTAAGAGTAACAACATAATCATATGATGGGACAGAGCCCCGTCGTACCCCTGAATGGACATATGCATATACAACGGAAGAGTCTGTACCAAAATATAGGCTCGAACAAAGGAGCACTCCAAGATAAGCGAGTAGGTGTCCTAAGTCGGCGGATCACCAAAGTGGCGCGTACCGCGGGCATGAAACGCAATTTCCGAAGAAAGGGGGTCGACGGAATATGTACGAGTATGCAAAGCATGACAAATACAGAAACGGATCATAACCGGAAGTAAGTACAAGATAAGTACAATATGCAAAATACCAAAATATTTAGTTTCGAAACACAAATCATGCATGGGGCTCGGGAACATGGTCGCCACCTCTCATTTGGCGCCATAACACATCATACTCCGAGTGCATATCTGGGCCGGATATCTCCAACACTCATAACGCCATAACACTCATAACCGGAAAATAAGCGGTGC
>NC_081344.1:43400500-43407844 GCF_029784015.1 Lycium ferocissimum | reverse complement strand
TTCGACGACATCCTCAATTACGTTCAAATTAACCATATACTTTCAAACCAACACAAGGCACACATATTCAAGTACTAATCCGAAATCATTCAAACTAGATTCAAGAACATTTCAACCAATCCACAAAGTGTTTAAACGTAACCAATATACTACATAGCCCAAAGTCTTCCAAATTCAATCAAAACTACAACAATACATTTCTCCTTCCAAGTTCATAAATTACAGCGACATTCCACACATTAACAACATCAACCACAATAATACAAAAAACTATATTAAAATTTACGTTATTTCTTCCAACGACCTACAAACGACTCCAACTTTCATTTAAATCATTAAACCGTTATTTTCACTATGGAACCCATGCCACAACAACCAAAACATGCTAAATAAAATTGGTTCTTCATTCCTACACACCACACATATATTCGGCCAACACTCTCTACTTTACACAATTTCCTCCAACATGCAATCTTTCATGATTTTTGTTCATTTCTACATACTACAACATTCACAAACCATTCATAACATATAAAGAGAAGATTAAAACTCACCTTCTTCCTTCCCCTTCTTCATTCGGCCAAAGCAAGGTTTTGCAAGAACAAAGGCTTCTCTTGATTCAACAACTACTTCATGTTGTTTAGCACCTTCCAAAGAGTAGAGAACATAGAAGAAAATAATTTTTTGTGATGAATTTTTCATGGCCAATTTGACTACCCAAAACCGAGCACCCCTCTTTCCCTTTTTTTCTCCATGTTTCTTCATCTCTCTAGAATTGAAAAGATGACTAAATAATTTGCTAAGTCATCTTATTATATCCACATGTTATTAATCCAAATGTACCATGGCCCGCAAGTCATGTGCATGGCCATTGTCATCTTTTTCATGAATTAAAACTTCCAAGACTTCACTTTTGGCCCCAAATTTTCATGAAATCTAACTTTCCATATTTCACATTTTGTCCCATATTTCATGAAACATAGTTTTCCATAATTTCACTTTTTAACCCCAAAATTTTCTTAATATTCCATTCCAACAAATAACAAGCAACTTATGTTTTAAAATAAAATCGACGGTCAAAAAGCTCAACCTCGCATCCCGGACTAGTCTTGTCCTTATCTTTTCATGGTTGGCTCGGAATGTCCTAATGTACAAAAATGCGGGATATAACACCCGTCATGGCCCTAGTCGGGTCGTGACATTTATCAAGTCCGAATATGTCTCGAAATAGGAAATAAGACATAAATAAGAAGAATCTTCAAGGCGGCGGACGTCTCGTGCTCACCCTGTAGACTCTAAGCAAATCTCACGAGCGACTTTCGACCACGAGAAAGCATGAAGTAGATCCAACTCGAAATTCCGATTCATAAAAGAATCGTAAGTGCGAGTCGACAAAACCACGATCTTTCGTAGGTATCATCGACCAACTAGGTATAGCTAACATAATTCAGACAATAAAGTAAGATAAGCAGATAAATCAACAAGTACATGTCAACCACAAACAAAACCAAGTACACGTCATCACACAGGTGGAGACGTCAAATCCAAGTGTGCCAAGTCTCAATATATCCAATCTGAACCCAACAACATAAGTAAATCACCAGATCATCACAATATAAGCCATAATATAATGCAATGCAATAATGTATGAATGCAAAGGCAATGCAATGCTGTGTACAAATGTACGCCGGATGGAAGTATCGACGTCCCGGTAGCACAACCCATGGGGGACCCGCGAAGTCCATGTACTCACTTATCCACGATTCTAGGACAATCATCGAATCTCACAGCACACAATCCACGATTCCGGGACAACCATCGGACATCGGACTACTCATATCACTCGCACACAATCCATGATTTCGGGACAACCATCGGATATCGGACTACTCGCATCAATATACGCAACCGAGCTTAGCTCATGGGTTGTTTCATCAAGTATCAATAATGTATCAACAATATATCATGAGAGATGTGAATGCATGCGATGTATGAGTCAACATGAATAATCAGATCAATATCACAAGTACCAAACATGGGTACGCCAACAATATCATGAAAGACTACACAAGTCATATAAAAACACTATTCCCGAAATCAAATACCAACAAGTGGGGCACCACAATATCATGAACAAGATATCTCAATAGTCTCAACTATCTACTATTACCACGCTGCATCAAACGAATAACAATAGAGCAATCGAGTTAAGTTACAACACAACGGGGTGGCTAGCCCCAATCACGCAACAGGGCCCAACCTTAGATAATATCCAACCTAACTTCATACACGAAGGTTTACATTCTTTCTCCAACAATATCATCTAAATATATGCTTCGCTACTGTCACACCCCAACTTGATAGGGCATGATGGGCACCCGACCCTTACTTAGGGCCGAGCGAACCCGCTGACTCTCGTTATACTCATAATCTTACCGGACTCTTAAATCAGGAAATGAGTGAAAGCTTTTCAAAGAACAACACGCTTTTCGTCTTTCTCAATTCAAGTAAAATCGGTAAACATATGAAATCTGTAATATAATGCATAATGATACATCGGCTTACAGAGCCGCTTACAAGACTGACTTGTTACATACGTGACTCTGTCTGCAAAGTCTCTAACATAAATCAAGATACCATAACATAGATACTCTGACTCGTAAGAAGACTCGGGAGGAAATGGAGCTCACCAATCCATTTGGAACATCTTCTACTAATATCCTACATCATCCGTATACACACAAATGTACGAAATACGCATCCCCGAATAAAGAAGAATCAAGATGGAATATGTCTGCGAGTATGTAAAGTACGGAATACAAGAAGATAGAATCTTCCGAAGTAAAGAGTATATAAAAATAGTACAGAACCGTAAAAAACCACAAGGCTTGCCTTTGGAACATAAACCATGCATGTCAATATCATATCAATTCATTATGGGACTCGTAAACATAAGTGAATAATCATCTTGTACATATATGCATATATAACGTGTCCCGGCCCTCCCGTGAGGGACTCGGTAAATAAAATCATCGTATCATCATGTCATCATATCATCATATATACATATACCGTACCCGGCCCTCTAGTGAGGGACTCGGTGAATAGAATCATCGCATCATATATATATATATATATATATATATATATATATATATATATATATATATATATATATATATATATATATCTAGTGAGGGACTCGGTGAAGTAATCACATATATACCCCGCCCCTACAGTGAGGGACTCGGTGGAGGAGATCCCGTCTCCACTATGTGTACATCATACTCGGCCCATCCCGTGGCCGGCGCCATCATCACATCATCATATATATAAGGTACCCGCCCTCTAGTGAGGGACTCGATGAACAATGCAGTGAAACTGTGCACGAATACATACCCGGCCCGGGACTCGGTGAAAGATATAATTACAGCTGGCACGAGCAGAGTAGTGAGAAACCATATGCACATAAATCATCTTTTAAGACTCGATAGGTAAGCAGACAAATCAACGTCGAGTATCAAAAAAACGATAGTCGCACTTAGGACTCTTGAAATATCATTACGAAATATGTCACATAGCGTCACAGGGATCATAAACATGTATCAAGCCAATCCGAGCCCGCCTATGAAAGTTACGGGCATTATTCATTATAGAATTTTCTACGAACATATCATGGCAATCCGAGACCATCTATGAAAGTTAGGGACATTATATGTTATAGAACACTTTAGAAATAACAACTCTTTATGCAACATTCATTATCCAGACATACAAAAGACTCAAGGGCAATAGCTCGACTACATTAAGAGTGCGGATACAGAAGCCTGAATAAGAATCGTAGATATGCCGGATCTTAAGAGTAGAGTTACCCCAAGGCTCGTATCGTATCATACTTACATCTAGGACATGCCAAAAGAAAGAAAGGATAAGTTTACATACCGTTCCACCTCTTATTAGCTACGCTTATTCGTCCAAGCTCTTAAGCCTACACTTAAAAGGATTCATACTAACGTTAGACTCTTTTATCGCACACTTGTTCCAAATTTCAAATCAAACTACTCTATATTCTCGTCGAAAATCGCGGCAAGATCTCCCCCGTTTATATACCTAGCCCAAAATTACAATTCAGCAACCAATCAAAAACAACAATAATACCAACATTAACAACACTATTATTCATACCAACATATTCCATAAACGTCCCACACGACGTTTTTCGACATACAACAACAATATGCACTTTCTTCCATCCCAATCAGGGAGTATAGTCTCATCAATACGCCAACCATGTTATATACCATTTTTATATGGGTAAATCAGTCCATCCACATGGCCACAACACGTCCAAAACAGCCCATAAACACAACAACTACAATACAACATTCTATGACCTTTTCTCCATGACTAGTTTCATTTTTAAGGGTTGCTAGACCTTCAAATAAACTCAACATAAAAGATGGGATGAATAACATACCTTATGATTGAAAAAAACTCAGCCACACCAACCTTTTCTAACACCAAGCTTAAGTAGAAGCAAGAACAATCGCCTTTCACGGACTAGTTTGGCGTAATCTTGTCAAATTCTTGATTCATCGGACTATAATATTTGGGAGATGTTTTGAGAGGCTGCTAGGAATCTTTGGAGTGTTAATATACTGAAAAAAATGGGCTGATGGGGTATTTATAGCCCCCCTAGGTCGGTTCCACCGATTTATTCATGTGGGGCCCGCGGAACCCTTTGGCAGCTGGGGGTCTTGCTCTTAAAATGGCTATAACTCTTGATTCTGACATCGTGTGAGGGCCCACGACCTATGGTTGGAAATCTCTTTCAATTATATACAACCTTTATTCTTGGTGTGTTTCCAAATTCCAAACTTATAATGCCGTTTCTGCCCCTCCAAGTCAGATCACCCGAAAATGTTTCATTAAATCGTCCTTTTGGAGGGCTTATGTCCATATTTGGCTTATGGGTCCTTCTTAGGACTTGCTCAACTTTCCATGTACTACTTGTATCACTTTTAATATATCCTTTACAAAATCCCAACATGTGGGCCCCACCTTTACTCATGGTTTCGAGGGCTATCATCGAGTGATCATGTTAACCGATTTACTCCATACACTCTCCAAATGTCATATATATATTCTATGCTCGTATAACATAATATTCATCCATAATCCTTGTGTAACTCGCTCTCCCCGAGCTCATACTAAGCCGTCCACAATCTTGATAACGCGAAATTTTCCAAGGTGTAACATCCTTCCCCTTAGAAACATTCGTCTCGAATGTTAAACTAGTCTTACGTGGTCTTATAGGAACTTCGGGGAGTTCCTTTTATAGCTACCACATGCGCTTATTTATCAACCAACATAACCACTCTAGGAATTTAGATTACCCGTAGGCATAAGAAATAAGTAAGGATACTTATTCTTCATCTCCTCTTCGCTTCCCGGTCATCTCTCTCGTTATTGTTCCGCCACAATACCTTAACGGAAGTCACGTTTTTAATACGCAACTCTCGCCTGACGATCCGGTATGGCTATAGGTTGCTCCTCGTAGGATAACTCTTCATGGGTGACACTTTCAGAAATACCCAATCGCCAATCTAGAACTCTAAGTGTCGTTATCGATCACCTGCACATGTTTTCTGTTGACTCTGAGCTGCTAATAACTGTTAAACCAAAATTTCCCGTACTAAACCTTGCCCCACTTTCCTTCAAAGCCTCGGAAGCTTAATCCCTTAGTTCACTGGTCCTCCCAATCCTCCTATGACCCGCGACGCGAACTTGGACTCTTATAATCGTAACACAAGTACCTACGATCTTGCATCTTCTCGACAATAACTCCAATGTCTATAATCAGCTTCTTTCACTTTTTCTGCCCTCATGTACACGGTCAGAAATTGGCTACCACCTCACTCTTGTTTTGTCTCAAGCAGTGTAGTCTTGACTTATCGTGTCATAACTAACTATCGTCCCACTGAGATTCTCTTTTTCCCCGTTCCTTGTTCCCTTATCGGGAAACTACCTTGCTCGTATACGCGCACTCTTTGCGTCTACCTCTCCGGTGATCATCTCGGCTATCCTTTTTATACTACTTGGTCTTAGACATACACCTTGCATTGACTCCGTAGTTTATTAGTTCGGGTTCCCGTTCTTTTATCTTGTCATTACCCTGAGTGTCCTTTTGGTTCGTCATCCTCTCTATCATCCTTTGTGAATTTGACTCGAAGACCTTTCTTGCTCTTTTCATTGCCCTTAAGCAATGTTACTTCATATTTAGGTACAGTGCGAATTTACCCAATACGAGGGATTCAGATCATGGTCTAAAAATATCGTAGTTCCTCTTGACGTAAGGTGTTCCCTTAAGTTGCATCTGACATACAAATCATACATACGAGGTACAGAAGACAAATATAATAATCAGAATGCCAAAATGCTTACTCCTGAAATACAAATCATGCATATCAATGTCATGTATCATATCCGGCCCATAATGGGACTGAGTGACATAAGCAAATGATCATCATATACATACCGTAACACATCATAACATCATAACCTATCATATGAGATGACATTAACCGATGTGGGATTCGCCTAAACCAATGTGGGATTCGCCTAAACCAATGTGGAATTATTCTAAGGCGGCCTTACACTCACCCCCCACTTTGGGACTCAGCGTGCCTGCTGAGGTTTGCCCCACCATTGGGTTTGCCCCACCACTGGGTTTGCCCCACCATTGGGTTTGCCCCACCACCGGCTCTGAAACCAACTGATCATATTCCAGAATACATATATATAACATATAACGTGTCCCGGCCCTCCACTGAGGGACTCGGTAGATAAAATCATCATATCATCATATTATCATATATCATATCATATATCACATGCGGTCCATAATGGGACCCGGCGGACAGAACGTGGTCGCCACTCCAACTTTGGCGCCACAACACATCATACTTCGGAATATTATATACCTCTGAACACATCATACTCCATATCACATCATACTTCGTAACACATCATACTTCGAAAAACACATCATACTTCGGAATATAGCATAGTGCGCACGATAACATACCGGCTCGGGACTCGGCGAAAGAGGTAATAACAGAATGCATGAGTAGAGTCGTGAGAAATCAAATGCAGTGTAAAACACTTACCAAGACCCAATAGAATAATCAAAACGAACTGTCAGTTAAAAACCGAAACAATAGTCAAATCAGATTTCTTCCGAATGTTACTCGAACACATCAAATAGAACTTTGGAAACCATAGCTACGTATCGAATCATAAGTATAAGAATCATCATTTCGGACTCAATGATAAGTATATAAT